>NC_141027.1:46010000-46215000 GCF_052040795.2 Danio rerio
GTACTAGTGGATGCTGCTTTCTCATTGGCTGTACGTAATCGCCGATGTTATTTTCAAAAAGAACACATTTCACACGACATGATTTGAATCATCCAGATATTTAACATGCCAAATATCTCACGAAGTGTCGGCGACTCACTTCATGAGGCGATTCTTTCATATTGTGTCATTGAGTAGTTCACACTGTGTGATTGTTACTCGCATGAACGAGCACCAATTTGCCTGTGATTTCAGGTATTTGTCTGCGATTTCTCAAAACCAGTTGGCAAGTCAACATGCTAGTTTCTGCTTTGTTTACATTTTACAAGCACATGTCAGAAGTTCTGTTTTTGCCTCCCATGTTTAAGAAATTCACATACTCTTGAACAGAAGCAGAACATGCACTCTTGAATCTTGATTCAGCTGCCATCTGTTTGGTGTGTTCACGGGCAGCTTTATGGTCCAAACAGAACCAGACGTGAGCCAACACGAGGCAACAACACAGAAGGGATTCACCAGTGCTGTTAAGCCTTCTCTTGGTGTGCAGTGAACCTAAATGCTGTTTGAATTTTTTCTAGAAGAGTCTGGCTGCAGACCATGTGCAGATGCAAGCTGAGCTGCATGCATTGTTTTTAATACGCACACCTAACCCCTCCCCTAACCCTACCGCTCACTGTAATTGCATGAAACTGCATGTTTGTGACTGCGGGCCTTATCACACACCTGGCACAATAAGGCACAAGATGTTCATGATGTGATTTGTCGATATTTTCAGACAAACGCAACCCTACTATTCCCCTACCTTTAAACGCTGTTTAAATAGCAAAATCCATTTGCACCGCTTTGTGGGTTCATGGGTGTGCTGGTCTAAGTTAGAGGTGTGTTAAGGTGCATTGTTGGTGCGTTGCTATTTTGAGGAACTAAAACGGACTGCGCAATTGACCAGCTGAAAGCTTAAGTCCTAAAGTTTAAAGATAAAGTCTAAGTCCAGCACAGATGTTAGTTGTGCTCCTTAAACGCGTACACCTTGCTTAATACACACAGGATGTACAGCAATACACATATCTTTACAAAAAATAAAGGATTAAAATGTCACAAAAATTATGATTTTCTACATGAATATAAAAACCACTGCCTTTATGCCGTTTTCATATCAGGGTGCTTTTTTCAGTTTATTCATGACAATTTGATTAATATAATGCTATTATTATTATTATTATTATTATTATTATTATTATTATCATCATTATTATCATTATTTGTTATATGCATAATTATTTATGTTTTAATAAAAACAAGCTTAGATTTGTCCACCTTTCAGGGTTTTGGGTATATGGGGCTTAGCAAGTGTGTCTGAATATAAGTATGTTTTTTACCACGCTTCATTATTATTGCTCATTTATTCGTTTGATAGAAATTAGAACTGAATTTAGAAATAGTTTTAAAAAACAATTATTTGCGCTTAACAAACAAAATTAGATGCGTAGGCTGATGGATGTCATCAGTGGAGTGGACACAACACTGTTTCCCTATCCATGAAAGTAAAGGAGTAAAGTAAAAGTAAAGTGAAAGTAAAGAGGCCAAATGGAGGAGGCTCGTTCTTTATCCTCGCTAGTGAAGTGTTTAGTTTTTCCGCTTACAAAGTCCACCATGTAAAACATGGAAATGCACCATGGTGTGACGCAACTGACTCTTAAAGGTAATGGGAGATGAGAGTGATTGATTTATTGCACATCATGCTCAAAACAACCCCATAACTCATAAAGAGAATAAGTACAACCCTGTTAGACCCTGTACCGCGGTGCAATCTGTGTTTTCCCATCCTTAAAATAGCAAAAGTGGATTCGGACACGACCATAATGCTATTGTGCACTGTAAACCCTAATGCTGTAACTAATTAATTGAGTTGAGTTCTATTAACTTAAATCATTAAAATTCGTTTATCTTAATTAACCTTGATGAGTATTTAGAACTTTTTCTTATTTTTGAGTTTGTAAAAATTTAATCTTTCAAGTAAGGTGAACAATTCTGCTGGGTTTAATCTATACAAAATGTCTCTTTAAAGTTTCATTAACTCAAATTCTGTCAGCCTAGTGATTTTGCGTCTGACGTCATCCAGGTTCACGTACGTGCTCATGCTTCATTCGTTTTTTTCAAGATGGCGGATCGGCATCGCTTCACACTACAGTAAGTAAAATATTTACAAATCCAAGAAATATTAAATGTATGTTTTAATTAATATAATCACAGTAACAGTTCAATGTAATGTAGAGTTAATCAGGGTGCGTTTACATGTCGTACATTACAGAAAACATGTTTAGCCTCACTTGTTGCTAACTAACGTTAACATTACTGTTTAAAAAGTTAGAATCACTGCAATGTTAGCGTTAGTTGTAATGTGTTAACTCTGAATTTTAACAGAGTGTGATAAAGACAAAAATATTTTAAATCGGCAGATTACATTTTTCAAAAAAAATTAAATCTTGGCGCGAGTATGCCTTTTCTCAGCCTGTGCTGAAGTTGTCATGGAGACGTGCGCTCTCACAACCGCATGTCATGGCGCTGCGCTGAACTCCATCCAGTCTGTGAATGTGGTATTATCTTCGCGATCTGTAGGCACTTCGGAAACGAAAGGCGCAAGAAACGTAACGTTAATCATAACTCAAATGATCTCCGCCTAAACACTTAACGGTATTTTCTGATGACGCGCAAAAACGTAGTCTCAAAACTTAACTCTGTCACACGCAGCTTGTTGCTTGCTGATCCATGTATGAGGATAGCCTGACGGAGAACATTTAAGCTGCGCTCCTCACCTGAGCAGGTACAGAGCAGAGCTTCATTTTACACTACCACATTGAGGTAAAGTTGGTTTTATATTCATACATTCATTTAGTAACAACTTGTAACTCGCTCCATAAATTGTTTACCATGGTACTTTGTCTATTCGTTCTGAAATCACATGCAAGTATGACATGAAAACAACATTACACTAAATGCACTATTTTTTTTTGACTGAACAATGTTGTACTTTGAAAGTCATTGGCTGCTAATATGATTTCACCATTAAGAATATGCAAAAATTACCTTTCTGAAATTATATTATTAAGGAGAAAGTCTGAATGTGTAAATATAAAACTAACTTTACCTCAATCACCAGCACTGATCAACACTTAATATTTCCTCGCGCTTAAGACGACATCTCTGCATATCAATGATTACCTGATTAATGCGATCAGTTAAATGAGTTTAAATGTCATTTAGGTCAAATGTATTTTAAAGGTATGATAAAAGTTTTTTTTTTTTTTTTTTCAATCTATTTTTTAAAATGTTTACTCTGGAGAGAATATAAACAGCCTAAAAAACAAAGTATGCATATCTATAACACATTAATACAAAATTATGTTATTAAATAAAATAATAACAAAACAAAATATTCAAGACATAGTAAAGAAGACAGTTTTCTGATGTGCAAATTTTGTAGCTTAAAATATATTTATATCTTAAAAATATAAATATTTTAGTCTATATATTTTTACATCATTAGACAATAAGGTAAGTTTTGTTATTTCTAGCTTTTAAAATCAGGCCTTAAATTTCTTTGTCGTCCTATTCAGTTTTAGAAATTTCAATACTGTTTAAATTAAATCTGTGTTCATCGAATTAAAGCAACTAACATGATAATCAGCTCTATTGCTAACCGTTTTGGAGGTTAACGTTAGACATCAGGCAATTGTACTACTTCCACTCTCAGCTAAATGACACTGTGACTTTGTGTACATACAGAATTGAAGGTCGGGTGTTGCTGACTACAGATAGGTTCTTAAATGGAGGCATGTGAAAGGTGGGTAAAATATTTATTTTGTACTACTATGCCTGGCATATCCAGATAAAATAAATATTACAGTGTATTTATCAATGATACTTTTGCAGCAAGGAAAGTAAAACTTCAGCTAGACCTTGAGTTCAGTTTACAACATTAAGATCCTGCTTTCAACATCTGATTAACACCTGAGGTAAAAAATAGACAAGTAAATGAAACATAATAATAATATTAATAAATTTTTTCTAGAATTGTATATTTTGTGGTGTGGGTTTGTTTAATGAAATTCTCTCTTGTTTCTTTTTGCTGTTTGCAGAGTACCAGCATGTTACAAATGAGAATTTTCCCCACAAATTCTTTGCAAAACTGGACCACCACCTATTTCATTTGATGACAATTTTAAGGCAAACAGCATCCAAAACTGGCAAGACAGCAGATACCCTGGCTAATCTTTTAAAGGTTTATGATGAGCAGGTATGTTTGGGGTCACGTGTTAAAGTATACATTAAAATATAATTTGAATTTTTTTTTTTTTTTTAATTTTTAAAAAATTGATTCTTGATTTCCAGGAACTAAATGATGTCAGTTCATGACGGACTACTGTTATCAGAGGTCTTTTGGTCTTGCTGCGTGAGCGTGACTTAAGATTCTTTAGGAACACCCTGGTAAGACTTCATTCATTCTTTTCACAATTAGGCATGTTTAATGAAAAGATGAAAGTTTTGAAAACTTTTACTTAATAACATATTTGTAATCAAGAATAGTTGATGAATCATATAATATTGGCTTAGTCATTTTGATACTGTCCTTATATTAATATCCTTGAATTATGTTTTTAGATTGATAATCCTGCTGACTGAAGATGCTTTATTGGCCCTGCATTCACTGAGGGTCTCTGTTGTCCTGAAGAATGAATTGGACACCCACAGCACTCTTCCAGACCTTTCTTGTCTTGTATGGATTAATGTATGCTCTTCACATAATATATAGTAAAGGACTTTGAACTTGTGCAAAAAGTTTTGCTTGGCATGGATGATGGAAAATAAAAAGTCTCGTAGCATGGAAACCTTAAAGAATGAGTTTTTTTAACTTAATAAAGACTGTCTCTGGGGTAGTAACTTCAAAACATTTATTTACTTTTAATTGGTAAGTATGCATTTTATTATATATAGGGATAGTTTGTCCAAATGTAAAATTCTGTCATTTACTAACTCTTCACTTGTCCCAAACCTGCTTGATTTTCTTGCTTCTGTTGAAGACAAAAGTTAAGTAAAGCTGACAACCTGTAACCACTGACTTTCTAATAGGAAAACAAATACTGTGGAAATCGGTGGTTACAGGTCTCAGCTTTTTTTTTTTTTTCAACAGAAGAAAGAAACTCAAACAGGTTTGGAATAAGTAAATGACAGAATCATAGTTCAACCAAGACTGAATATATATATATATATATATATATATATATATATATATATATATATATATATATTGTAACGAGCGCACACATGCCACGTCGCCCTGGTCGCTAATTCAACCCAGCTGGACCATTATCAACACAGGATCGTTCACAGCTGGACGTCATCAAGTGGAGAGGCATAAAAACCAAGCCCACGCAAGGAGAAGATGAGCTTCATTCACCCAATGACTCCATGCGCTAACGCTTGTCTCTCTGTCTCTCCACAGCAGACTCCAGCTCGTGACGATCCCACATCCGACTACTCACTGTCCTTCACTTACTTCCCAGAGCACCTCACCTTGAAGAAGAGCACCGTTTACACCCCATTCACGTTGTAAATAAAGCACCCTCCGGGGTCTGTAAACTTATCCAACTGTGTCGCTGTTTTCCCTCTGCCTCGCTAATATATATATATATATATATATATATATATATATATATATATATATATATATATATATATATAATCTGCTCTCCGTTAAACAGAAATTTGGGGGAAAATAAATGGGGGCGAATAATTCTGACTTCAACGATATATATATATACAGTTTCTGTGTAGTTTACTCTAAACGAGTCACTTCACAGAATGTGCACTTATTATTTTTTTTAACGAATGCCTTAAGAGTAAGTTTTACACTTATTAATGTATTATTAAATTTTATCAAACTTATAGTTGTTTTTTTCTTGAGGCTCTTATGTCTGATATCATATTTACATTGTGGGTAATTTTTATTAATTTCAGAATAGTGTTCATTTTCAATCTCTTTATGTCTAATAGTTTTTATCGTTTTAAGACATTTGTAATTGCATAGGAGACAAATTTGAAAGTACTGTTGGACATTTTTTCTTTAAAAATAAATGTCTAAAATGGTATTGTCTGTGTGTTTTAAATTACAGATTTATTTTGACAGATTTATGGGGTTTAAAGATTAAAATAATGGCTAATTTTATTTGTGAAACTGACGATGGAGAAGTTAATTTTAAAAAATGCTATCAAAATGTATGAGCTGGGTGACTAAGTATGTAAAGGTGAGATAAATAATTAAAAATAAGTTAATTGCTATTAAAATGTATGAGCTGGGTGATTTAAGTATTTAAAGTTGAAAGAAATTAAAGCAATTAAGTTAATTGGTATTAAAATGTATGAGCTGGGTGACTAAGTATTTAAAGTTTGGAAAAATTAAAACAATTAAGTTAATTGCAATTAAAACGTATAAGCTGAGTAACTTGGGTATTTTAAGTTAGGTGAAGTGTCTTGCATGAGTACAACAAACTCAAAACTTAATGTTTCTGTTTACTTAAAATAGATAATTTCATAACTTAAAAAATTTGACGTAACTGATTACCTCAAATTTTTTGAGTTTTGTCAACTTATTCGGGATTACAGTGTGCCATGCGCTTTAGACTTTGCACCTAGAATGTTAAAATAGAGCCCTGCGTGTCTCACCTAACATACAAGTCTGTAGTCAGACACTATTGATTTTTTGTTTCAGCCTCCTATATTTGTTCAAATGTTTCACTTTAAAGGCAATTATATAAACCTATTAATTTAAATAAACAATAAATTATAGGACCTACATACAGGAGCCTGCGAAAAATTCTCATTTTGGAAGAAAATTTCAGAAGGCACTTAGAGGTTTCTTCATCTGAACTCATCATATGTGCGTAGCCTGGATACCTCACCATTAATCCCAGAAAACAGAGCTTCCCAATCATGTTATCCAAGAGTGTTATTTTTCTGTCAAAAACAGAGACATCTGGACCAGCAGGTGCTTCTGTTCAAGCATTCACTCCAGAAAATCAATTACGATGTACTGAATGGGTGTATGAGCAAACCAAGCATACAGTCCCAGTAGAGATGTGAAGCACGATCAGTTCACATAAGACACATATGTAATGCTTGATTTAGCTTGTATTACCGTTTTGTAAGACTATTAGCTTGTCTTTTGTCTTTGCAAGTAACTATCCATCACTAGAGTGTTTTATTTATGATATTTTCATGTGTGACTTTTATTAAATTACATGAGCACAGACAAGAGAAGACAGAGAAAGCTGTTTTCCTTAAAAAACAAACAAACAAAAAAAAAACAGAATGGATTAACATTTATTGGTGCATGCACAGAATTATTATAGCAACTCTCAACTAAATTATCCTAACTTATCAGAATATATAGAAACATATTAGTCATATTTTTGTCTTTAATGTAAAATTTGGCAACCAAGTGGCTCAGTGGTTAGCACTTTGACCTGACTGCAAGAAGGTCACTGGTTTGAGCCCCGGCTGGGTCAGTTGGCATTTCTGTAAGGAGTTTGCATGTTTTTTTTGTTTGTTTTTTTTTTCATAGGCTTTCTCCAAGTGCTCACTTTTCCCCCACAGTCCAAGGACATGCGAATAGGTGAATGTAGGTTAATTGGATAAACTAAGGCACCATTTAAACTAATTCATTAATTTTCTTGTCGGCTTAGTCCCTTTATTAATCTGGGGTCGCCACAGCGGAATGAATCGCCAACTTATCCAGCAAGTTTTTACTCAGCGGATGCCCTTCCAGCCGCAACCCATCTCTGGGAAACATTTAAATTAAAATGTTTTAGTTTTAAAATGCATACATTTTGTTTTGTTTACGTCTTCTGTCCACTCTACCCCAGAGTTTTAAAGCCCAGAAAATTGAGCTTTTGAAAATGAACCGTTTTCCTTTTTAAATGCTTCTGTTTCATGTCAGTGTGAATGGGGAAAACGGAGACATCTAAAAACAGGTGTGGTTGATAGGGGCTTTTTTCTCAATATTAAGTGCACAAAGTTCAGTTTTGCACCTTTTCTATTAAGTTCAGACTTCGCAAATTTGATATGGAAAACAAACTCCCGAGGGCACATCGGGTAAATCTTTAAAGGGAACAGTGTACTTTATAATGTCATTCACTTCACCCTGGCTATGTTGTTTCACTTTCTTAACAATGAAAAGCAAAAATGATAAAAGGAACTGCCTATTTTAATTTTGATATTAACACACACTAAAAATGTTAAGGCATCATGTAGTTGCATATTTATATAACTGTCATTTTCATTGTATGCAAATTTATAACAAAACTTAGCCTATAACATAACTGCCTCCATTAATTTCCTTCTAAAAACACAAAGCATATGCTGCTCAATATCAGTTTTAATAATCAATAACGGCCATTATCAAAGTATAATGTGAAACAGGTTTATACAAAATAAGCAAGCAACATATTAACCTATCTTTGCACTCAGCCAAAAAGCGGTTCCTGAGAACAAGTAATAGATTCAAAAGACTAAAGTGTCATTAGATAGAGACAAGGTGAATTAAATATCACATTTAATAATTATAGTGAGTTTAGATCCATCAGTAGATCCTTGGTGAACTATCCGACATGCACTGCTCTCATCTGGGGAAATGTGCTCAAAGCACCCACTGACTGTCTGAAGATCAGACGCACGCATACACTGTAGCAAATGAAACGTGTTAGCGGTATATTGAGTGTATATGTTTGTAAATCTGACTATAAAGGATTCAATGCCTTACCAGCCACAAACTTCACCGCACATCACGCAGTTCTCATGTCTCATCACAAAGGGGCAAACAAAAGGGACATTTAGCCTACAATCCTTGCACAACCTATGCGTTTATCTGTTATCTCTCACTTTTGGTAATATCCAAATTTACGTGCGATTTTGAAAACCAGATCTAAATTTAGCAGGAAAGATCAGGGGCCTCATGTATCAACGCTGCGTACGCACAAAAACTTTGCGTACGCCAGGTTTTACGCTCAGAATCGCTCACGTTTAGATTTACTAACGATGAACTGAACGTGGGAATGTGCGCAGCTTCACGGCAGCTTTCTGGCTGGCGTACGCACATTTTTTGTGCGTGTGTGTTTTATTGGCGACTCCTAGAGGCAGTTGTGTTAAATTCCTCTCTACAAAGTGTCTGAGCCTTGCAATGGCAGCTGTATGAGACGGGTTCATCTAGTAGGTATGTAAGGTTTCCATACCTTACAGTTGACCAGCTAAACATTAAAGCGCAATTTGCAGCGGTCGCCTGTTTTCCCAATGTAATCTGAGCGATCTACCGCACGCACATTGCTATAAAGGCACCACCTGAAGATGAATTTGCATGCGTGAATCAGAAACATTTCCATTCAATAAATGTGCAAATAAAATACGATGCACAAACTTATTGATGATTCCTACTTGTCTTTCTCGTGATAAATAGTGAGCAAAATCTGATATGTAACGGGGAAAAAAAAAGAAAGAGTTCATCAGACTCTGGATTCGAGCCGAGTATATGCTCGAACGTGTCAATACATGATAACATGCGTCTTACAAGCTGCGCCACTGAGACTGCTAAGGGTACTGCAACATTTTACAAATATAAACCACACTATTTCTTTTTTTAATGCACTCAGTGCGATGTTCAGACCCAACTGTGTTAACCGCATCAGCTAAACTCTCCCACTCTATTTTTTTTCTTTTGTTGTTAATTCCGGAGAACAAATTTGCAAATAACACCGCTTTTCTCCGGTCTACCTCCGAAAGCAGCACCTCCATTACACATTCTGTTCAAAGTTTCTCTTTTTGCTTGATTTTGCCATTGCTTTTTCGTTGGGTTTTGCCATTAGCATAGTCATTAGCATATTCATACGGGGGAGGAGGCAGGGAGGGGTTTTGTGCTCGTGCATGTTGCGCTCAGTTTCACATTCATGCGGATGTACAAAAGAATATGCGTGAGATTCGGCGTACGCAGTGTTTCATACATCTGAATTTTTTCTGCGTACGCACATTTACAGCTTTGTGCGTACGCAATGTTTTAGTAAGATTTCCACGCAAGTCTTCGTACATGAGGCCCCAGATCTAAATTTAGCAGGAAAGATCAGGTCTGGTAGAGAACGCGGCGGGTCAGGCAGAGGGAGAACAAAGACTGAATATACGGTGGGAGTGGTCGGGTGCGGCATAAAACCTGGTGGGGGCAGGATTAAAATAATGTTCCCATGCAGATCTCCATTCTAAAATGCATTTTAAAACTAAAATGTATTGGTGTAAACAGGGCCTAAATTGGCCATAGTGTATGTGTGTGAATGAGTGAGTATGGATGTTTCCCAGTACTTTTGCTCTGTAAAATAAAGTGGAGCATTATTTATTTATTATTATTTATTTATTATTATTTTTTTTTTATTAATACTGGCATTCAGCAGCTTATGTTTCTTTATTGTGTGTGATCCTGATGTCTGGCATGTATTTAAGTCTTTAAGTATTTTTGATGTTGTTTTATTCTTTATTATTTTCAATATCGGTTTCCTCAGGAGAATGACTCTTTGCTTTGAATAACACAGGTTGTGTGAACTAACCTTGATAGAAGGCTTCAACGATTTTTCTGTAGATTTAAAAGAATAAGTAATCAAAATGAAATTGTGTGTTATTTTACAAAAAGGCTTGAGACAGATAGTGTCGTAATGGTGCTATGAATGGCTATTTATCAGATTGGTTTGTTGTGGTTTTTCAAGAATCAGTTAGAATATCATCTTCATGTTGAACATTAGTATTTGTAATTTTGAACTAAACATGTTTGCAGGCATATCATTGGCATTGCAGAACATTAGAATGCTTACTGTTTTATTAATGTTGAGCTGAAGAAATTGTATCCTGCCTATGACTGTGTGAAGGACAACACTGCCTGCAGTTTCAGACCATTGCTGCCAATCATTTGCTTTTCGGCATTATCACCCCAGTAATGAACTTCCTTCTTCCATCCTTCCTTTTCTTCTTCTTCCTTTGTTTTCCCATCTGCAAACCTTTATCCATGACGGCTGTGTGGAGAGCCAGCAGAGCGTTTCAGAGGTTCAATCTCACAGATGAACAACGGCAGGAAGTCAAGCAGAACATTAGATGAAAGACAAATAATAAAGCAGAGAGAGAAAGACACAGAGAGAGCGAGATAACCTGAAGTCTAGCCCAATTTTAGCTCGAATAGATTTCCACAGGTAGCAGTGACACCTCTGAGTCCATGAATCCATCCAGAGACCCATTGCATGTCAATACCCAATCAGATTCTTAGAGTTCTCATAGGGCCACCAAAAAGCGTCAAGGCATATTCCTGCTTTAATGGTGCTGGGTATTAATCCTCGTCTACCATTTCAAAGAGACAGAAGACTATTACAAGCTTGACACTAATGAGCTGCACATCCATGAAACGAGGCCTAGCACTGCCAACTTCATTATCTGACTGAAGTGCTTGTGGAGCAGCAGAGAGCCCCACAAAAGTGAAGGGGCTGTCACAGCAACTTCTTATTACACAGATGAATGATAAGCTCTCATGCCATTCTCGTTTTGGTGGTCCGCATGTCTCCTTGAATGTCAGCTATTCTGTTAACAGGTAAAGCCATTGCAAAAGAAGGCTGAAGCACCTTTCTGGTCAAACAACACATATATATGAACATGATGACAGATGCATTCAATGCAACGATTAGCTTAAGTGAAATGAACTATTTTTTAAACCACACAATGTTATTCTATTTTTATAGGTGAATGTTTTGGCATAATTTATTCAACTTCATGTCATTTCAAATGTGTTTCTTTTTTTTTTTTGTCTTTTAAAAAAATGAAAGACACTTTAGTGTTGGTACCATTATTCACTATTAACTAGTGGCTTATTACATGCCTATTACAACAAACGAATACCCATCCATTATTCAACACTATTGTATCAGTGGACTAAATGTTTTTGATGGGATGTAACTCTGTGGACTTATGCATTTGAAAATAAACCATGATGTACAGCAATGAATGTGTGTGTGTCTTGTTATTACGATGATATTCACTCCATGTTTAATAAACGTTTTCTGCACAACTTACAAAAAATTTGCAAATACATTCTTTATAAGCTTTCCAATGAAAAACATCTTGCTGCATTGGCTGCTGGAGGGTTGTAGCTTTAGACTGATGGTTTATCAAGCAAACAGTGCCACAGTGCAACCACGTTCTGAGAATAGCTGTTTTATAGTTCATATAAAGTACATATTCATTCACTCATTTTCCTTTGGCTGTGTCCCTTTATTCATGAGGGGTTGCCACAGCAGAATGAACCCCCAACTTATCCAGCATATGTTTTACACAGCGGATGCCCTTCCCGCTACAATCCAGTTCTGGGAAACGTCCGTACACACTTTTCGACACATACACTATGGCCAATTTAGCTTATTCAATTCACCTGTAGCGCATGTCTCTGGACTGTGGAGGAAACCGGAGCATCCAGAGGCGAACACAGGGAGAACATGCAAACTCCGATCAGAAATGCCAACTGACCCAGCTGGGTCTCGAACCAGTGACCTTATGCTGTATAATCATATACTATACTCTCAGAAATAAAGGTCTCGAGCTGTCACTGGGGTGGTACCTTTAAAAGTTAAAAATTTGTACCTAAAAGGTCCATGTTAAAACCTCAAGGGTACATATTAGTACCTGAAAAGTACAAAAGTGTTCCTCTTAAAATTTTTATGTACTATTTTATACTTTTGAGGTACCAACATGAACCCTTTAAGTACAAATGTGCCCCTTTGGAAAAGGTACCACCCCAGTGACAGCTCGTGTACCTTTATTACTAATGCACAAACACAATTACTACCTTACTATGCCTTAATAACTATTAATATATAGAATACTAGAAGTTATTGAGGCGAATGTGATAGTTAATGATTTATTATTTGCATAATAACATCTCATCTCCACCACCACCCATCTTTCTCTTTCTTTCCTTCCATACACTAAAAATAAATGTTATAGTGTGCACTGGCTCACACGATGTAAATAAAGTACACGTTTGTATGATGTAAGAGTGAATTTCTGACTTTAAATTTGTCTGCTGCATTAAATAGTCAAGCTTTTGAATTCAGGTTGATTTTCATAATCTGTCTATGTTTTTATAATTCATCAATTGTAAGCAAATTTCTGAAAGGGATTTCTAAGATGTTTTCCTCAGTGTTACCATTGTACATGTTGTGTGGACATCCCTAATCAAAAATAATAGAATTAATAACTGGATTATTAATACCATCTTATCTTCAGCTGTTATCTTCAGCTGCATATGGGGTGGATCTTTTTGCAGTTATTCACCTCATTTTCTATTTAATTATGAGACTTAAATACTACATTTTAGTGACATTTTAAGCAATATCTTTAGCTGGGTTAGCTTATTGGATGGTCATCATGACCACATGTTTTGATGTACCAAAAACATTTCCTAAAGCTTTAGAATTAGGAAATATGAATAAATACTTATTTTTAAAAACAAATCTATTATATCATATATCATTATATTATCATATATTATTAGAAAAATAGGAATCTGTTAACATTTTAAATTAAAAGCTAGCCTACAGTCATTTAGTAAAAAAAATAACAAACTAGGCCAGGACATTCAACTTTTCTTAGTCAGAATTTGGGACGCTGAATTTGGGACTTCAGAGCGCAAAGGCACAACAAAGCTACAGCAGATGCCTTCTTCAATGGGTTATTGGTCAGTGAGGAATAGGTCTTTTGAACCACCCAAACCCCTCCCCCTGGCTACAGACCTAATATAGTTACATTTTATCCATTAAGGCTTGATCTAATTGACACCAAAATGGTGATTTGATAACCGTTAGCCACTGACCTCCGTTCAATGATTTTTCTTTGTCAATTTTTATTTATCAGCGGTCGCCATAGCAAAATGAACCGCCAACCACACCTGCTTATGTTTTACACAGCAAATGCCCTTCCAGACGAAACATCCATTCACTCTCTAATTCAAACACACTCTAACACCATGGCCACATTATTTTTTTCCAATTTACCTCTACCGTACGTCTTTGAGCAGAGGGGAAAACCAGAGAACCCAGAGGAAACCCACACAAACACAGAGTACATTCAAACTCTACGCAGAAATGCCTTCTGGTCCAGCTGGGACTTGAACAAGCTACCTTCTTGCTGTAAGGTGACAGAGCTAACCCCCTGAGCCCATACTGACTTCCATAGTAAATAATAAAATAAAAAATACCCTCGTTGTCAAAGGCTACATTTTTAACAATCTATTTCTCAACATATCTTCTTTTGTGTTCAACATTTAACTGAACTCAATGGTTACTTGCAGCTTAGACAATGCTACTAGAAGGAGTGTACTAAAGTAGCAGGGATGTGCTAAGATTAGCAGTGTTTGGTCTTTTAAAAGAGTGGCTGGCCTGGAGGTTTGCGCAGCTGTGTTCTCCAGCAACAGGAGAATTTGATGGTCTGTTTATCACGACTACAGCATCTCAGCAACCCTTTGGAGCATACGTCACTGAGCACAAAGAAACCACGTGCAAACCAGACACGTGTTATGACATCTGACACCAGAGAGGTGTTCTGCTGCCTGGTGAATAAAAGCGTTTAATAATGGTAATATATCATCAATGTGACTGGGAATCTTCCTAGGATATATATCAATTTTATAGCTTGCTATTTGCCATCACTGAATCTAACCATGCTTTCACGTCTTAAGCAATTGACTTGGTTTTGAAAGGTTTCTTTAGTAAACAAAAAGACAAAGTAAACTATAACATCTTCATAGTGTGATGAAAAGAAAGCTGAAAACCCATAATTTCAGCTGAGACATAGTTTTGATGTTAAACCGAGTAAAAATGAAATAAATGAATGTTTGTGTGATTATGGTTTGTGCAAGAGATCGCCAGCAATGGGGGAGGAAGGAGCTAGTGGTGTCATACTGTGAAACACCAGCTGTTTTTCAAACAATCCTGTTGATTTGTACAGTAGCCGCCCACAGGGGCTTTGCTTGGTGCTGGTTCCGCTGGTGTGCCGAACATTGTTATTACCTAACCATGTCTGTGGAGAACTTCTGGCCCTGGATTTGCATTGCGTTGTGATCGCAGCTGGAAATTTCTAACGCTGGAGTCATTTTTTATTTTTTTTTTATCACTTAAATAGCAGATATATTCAGTTAATTAGCCATCCAGTTCTCCTTTAACAGTCTCACATCCAAATGCAAAGAATGCTCCTCTAAAAATAAAGCTACCAATTTTCACCCCATGACAGCCAAAGCCATGGCCACAATCATGCAATGTTTAGTCAGTTACCTACAGAGAGAAAAAGAGACAGGGGGAGTTCTGCTTTTCTTCTGGTGTGAACACACAGTGAGGAATTAAAAGGATTTACGTGAAAGGATTGCAAACAACAACAAATTGCCCAAAAAACAAAAAATGTAAAATATTAGGCAAGTAAATACACACTGTACATACATACAGTACGTGCATACATACATATATACATACACTGTAAATGAATACATACATGCATGCATAAATACATAAACCTTATACAGTATGCATTCTTGACTTTTGACCCCCATGTGCAACCATTGTTTTTGTTTCTGCCTTGGTTGTCTTTTGTTTTACACCGCATTCTTTTCTGAGGCTCATCCTAATGGTCTAATCAAGGGGTGTCCAGTCTTGCTCCTGGAGGACCAATGTACTGCAAAGCTTAGCTACAACTTTAGCAAACTGTGCTTAAATTGTATAGGGTCATGTTAAAAAGTATTTGAGGGATGCATTCCAGCATGTCTGAATCCTCATGTATCTGTACATGTTTGTAGGCTGCTTGTATTGCCGCCTTCTATATGCCACATAATCCCACATCCCCTTAATAAAGCCTCATTCACACTACGAGAAACTCGCAATGGCAAAAAAACAATCTATCGCAAATTCAGGGGATCTCTGTCTATCGGAACGACAGCGACCGATGGCGACCTGGTATGTGTGTCAAGCAACATGACAAAGTTGAGAATCCCTCAACTTTATGCAAAAGCAAAGTGACTTTCATGAGCGACAGCCAATAAGAGCGGTATAGAGATCACATGATCCTCTCTCAGCTCGCTGAGACCAGTTGTATTCTCAGGCCTGCGTTTGCAGCACATCACCACTCAGAGTGACAGGCAGCTACAAAGTCACTGCTAGTGTGAATGAATCATTACACTGGAACTACCAGAATTCTATACTAGAAAAGTCGTGGTCGTTCTGACCTTTCATGTGAGACTGTACCAAATTATTGTTTACATTTAAAGATTCTCTTTAGATTTAAGAATTTAGAATTAATCTTTGAATGTCTGCTGTCGTTATCCTATAAATATGATGGAATAAACCCTATAATTGTGCACGAGCTACTAGACAGTGCACCTCTCTTTGTCCGGCAAGCAGGAGAGTGAAGTATTTTTCCTCACAGTAAGAATGCTGTTTTGAAATTTGAGAATATAAATTTATACAATCTAGTTTCAAATTAACAATGATATTTATATAACTAAAAAGTTATGTTCATTGGATTTTAAAGGGCACCTATTTTCCTCCTTTTTCAAGATTTAAGATAAATCTTTTGTGCCTCCAGAATGTGTCTGTAAAGTTTCAGCTCAAAACACCAATCGGAAAATTTACTATACCTTTGTGTATATTGGAAATTTGAGTTGTTTTGACTTTAAAGCCTGTTTTGGTGCCTGTGCCTTTAATGCAAATCAGCTGCTTCTCGCCGCCTACCGTTCCAACGTGCGTGTCAGAGCCAAAGAGATTACTCACTATTGCTATGATGAGTGTAGCATCTATACTTGTAAAATTCGTTTTTGAGGTGCTGTTAAACACAGATCTGAAGAGATCTATTAATCCCGGTTTCTTTGCGTACACGGCTGTCAATCAATTTAGTGGGCAGGGAAACCACACTTCTACATCAAGTTGTGATGGGCCTCAAAATGGGAGGGATTTGGATCCTATATTTAACGCAAGAAAGTTTAAAAAAGGGACTTAGGCCAAATCCCAGTTCTACCCCTAAGCCCCCCCTATATAAAATTAGGACACCCCTACCACTTCACGGAAACGTCTCAATTTCATTTAGCTTCAAGGCGTAGGGCTAAGGGGAAGGAGTAGATAGCCCTTCTAATAGAGAATTTTCAGGACCACACTCTAAATCAAGGGGTAAGAAAGATTCCAAGAATACACCATCTACAAAGGCAGCATAGCTGTACCCAGAAGTTTTGGATGTGTTTACATATATGAATATGGCCACGGTGTAAATGTGCAGGACAGTTATGATCTTTTTGCCACATTTGATCATTATGATAACATGATGTATGCCTTCAGTGATTTCATGAAGATACATACCAAAAAATTGCGCAACTGGAATAACTAAAGCAGTCGCGATCGTCTGATCTCACATAAAGCAAGAGATCGTGATGACATATGATCACACTCTGTTTTAAGGGCAAAGGGGAAGGGATAGGGGTACAAAAGTAGAATTGGGATTGCGTCTTGTTTTGTTTCTATCACTCCATTATGACTCTGGGCACTCTATACCTACACACAGTTCTGTCCAAACAGCTTACAAAAGAGGATTTTCATCATAGGTGCTCTTCAATTATATCATTTAATTTGAAACTCTGACAGCCCAGGTGTGAGAGACATTAAACCTATTGCCTTCCTCGGCAGGGTTCCAATGACTGTGTCTTTGTCTTTTTGGATCCATTCAAGCCAATGTACCTCTTTTGTTGATAAACGTGTGTGGTCAGTGGCTGTGCAGGGTGTTTCACCTATCCATCTCATTTGCATGCTTCGTTCAGCAACCTCCAAATGGCAATACAGACTGGACAGCTCTGTCTCAAATTAAACTTGTTAAACTTATTAATTTTTAAACGACTTTTGTCACTGTAAAAGACTCCTATAGGAACTTGAGACTTGTGAACTTCTTGAAGACACTGTTTGACTGCAGAACCAATACGTTTCAATAAAGAATTATGCTTGTTGAGTCTTCTGGTTTGGGTTTCTATGTCTGAAATAGACTTTTTTTTTTTTTATCAGAAAGTTATGCATTTTTTAGAGTTATCCATCAAATTCAAAGGCACAGGGAAAAAATAGTTATTGACTAAAAGTAATTAAATTACAATTTTTTTTTTTTTAAGTAACAAAATGACCTCTGTATTTCTAGGGTTAATCTGCAATGCTACCTCATAAGATGGTCTTGGTCAGTTTTGGCAAAAAGTTAGCTGCCTGTGTTTTTGAAAATGAGTTTGGGTTTAGGTGTGTTTGACTGACGCAAGGGTGAGCAAGTTCAGTCCTAAAGAGCAGCAGCCCTTCAGAATTTTTCTCCAGCTTTAATCAAACACATCTGAATAAGTTAATCAAGGTCTGAGTGTTAATTAAAAACTACAGGCAGGTGTGTTTTTATCATGGCCGGATCAGATAGGCTAAGAAATATACGGTTTACCTTTAGGAGCAGAATTGGACACCACTTTACTTCCTTGACAGGATCATGACCAGGAGCACAAAAAAATAAAAATCCATGTTTGTATCATTATTTTGTGTCATCTATATCACACATTAAATATGAACATATAATTATGGAAGTGTCCAAACTTGTACAAATCCTTAATTCGGAAGGACCATTTGAAGTGGCCAGTGTGCCGCACTTGGGATTGAACTCTATTTTTGCAGGCATGATTGTTCTCAGAAGTGCCTCTGAAATTAGCAAGAAGAATGAAGTACTCTACAAATTCAAGATTGGGGCAAAAAATAAATAAAATAAAATAAAAAAAAATGTCCTTGAACAATTAAAGTTGATTTATTCTGACTCTATATACTCATAATTATTTAAATGAATTAAAGGTGCTAATAACATGTGAAGAGTTCAGATGCAGAAACTTCTAAGTGTCATCTGAAATTTTCTTTTCAAATAAGATTTTTTTCAGAATCCAATTTTTTTGTTCAGTTAATTCACTTTAAAGGCAATGCAAAGAACACATTGGCTGCGTCCGAAACTGCATAAAAAACGCTAAAAACAGTATGCGTGCCGAGTAGTATGTCCGAATTCATAGAATTCGAAAATCAGTATGCGAGAAGTACCCGGATGACTTACTACTTCCGGCGAGATTCTAGAGTGCGCATCCAATGCATGCTTTGCTATCCCATGATGCCCCGCAAGCGAATTCATGAATGGGAGTAAAGCAACGCAATTGATGCAGGTAGGTCACGTGACCATGACAAAATGGCGGATGTAGTACGTGCGAATTCCATTCATACTTTTCACATTCATACTGTATAGAATGTACTTTTCTAACGGCCGAGTAGTACGTTTAAATTCAAATGCAGTACCTACTGAGTAGTAGGCGGTTTCGGATGCAGCCATTTTTTGCCATAAAAGCAGATTTACTGAACACACTCAAGAGCTTAAGAAAAATTTTCATTTTAGGAGAAAATTTTTAGATGGCATTTAGAGGTTTTTGCATTTTTGCATTGCTGCTCTTCATATATTGGCATTAAATCTGCATATGTTGCACCAGACTCATTTTTATTTGTTTATTTATTTGCACTGTAGTAAGAGGAGACACTATAAGGGATTCAGTTCAGAACTTCAGTTATACAAATATTGTCAAACTGTGAGTGCTGAGTGAATTCCCGGCACATTCAGACAAAGCACACTGAAGACAACATAGTTATTAAGCTAATTGGTTTTGTTTCTAACATCAGTCATACTGATGATGTGGTGATATACCACAGATTCTGTATATTCATTTGCAATCAGCCATATGTTGTGACACTTAATTTTCTTTTCTCTAACACAGGGGTGTCCAAACGCGGTCCTGGAGGGCCGGTGTCCTGCATAGTTTAGCTCCAACTTCATTTAACACACCTGCCTGGAAGTTTTTTTTTATTATTATTATTTTTTATACCTAAAGATCTTTATTAGCTGGTTCAGGTGTGTTTGATTGGGGTTGGAACTAAAATTTGCAAGACACCAGCCCTCTAGGACTGAGAGTTTGGGCACCCCTACTCCTACATTTATTGTTTAAAATGTCTGATTATTAAATGATTGTTAAATTCCGGCTGTCCATGCCTTTGACAATACAATCACATGAATTTAATGAGTACTCACTTCTAATCAAATAAATTATGTATACTGCAGTCGTCGTGTTTGTATTATTCAGTACAAGTGTATATTTTAACATGGACTAAAGTGAATCCCCACCAATTGTTAGTACAAGTGTATCATTACTGGCAGGAAAGAGCAATCCACTTGTGTGAAAAAGGGAATGATTGAGTATGCATGCAAAAGAAAATAGGGCCAGAAGGGCACCCATATCACTGTTCATTCAGATTGTGCAAGAGTGCCATTTTTAGCATAACAATTAGTATTATAAACCAAACCTGATCTCGCTTGACTTTTTTTCTGCATAGTAATCGATGAAGTCTGCCATCTGAATTTATAAAATAATCTCCAGATATTGTCAGTTGTTTGTTGGCTAAAACCTCTGTGTTTTCTTTCACCTCTTAAATGGGTTAAACTAAGTGTAAGTGGCTTGGGACAGCTTGCTATATTTCATTCTGGCAATACGATAAAGCATTTTACAGACAGATGAGGGATTTTCCTCTCAAATCAGCCAATGGCAACAGATGTCAACAGGTATAATACACTGAACCATCCTGGCAGATGTTGAGACAAGTTGCAGCAAAGTAAACTCCTTGAACACAGGCAGGAACAGAGTTTGATCACCCTTGGTATAAACCAATTGTCCATTTTTATGAATAGACATATTTAAAAAAAAAAAAAAAAACTTATTTAAAACATGCAGTTCTGCAAGAGATTTTTTACTCTAATTATTAAATGCACTTCTCTCTTTTTTTTTTTTTTTGTATAACATATATGAAAAATTGGCAACCATATCAATTAATTTTAAATAAAACCACTAAAAATGTTGCTTCTGTGTTTAGATCAAAGTTATGTCATGGTTCTCTTCAGCATAGTGGATATTTTTCATATTATAACAGGCAGAACAGTACTGTTATTTAATTGGTTAACAAAAGTCCAATGTCCGGAAGAGCAAGCTTCTGGACCATTAGTGAAATGGTCTAGAAGCTGAAAAAAAAAAAAAAAAAAAAAAAACTTTATTAATCATGACCATGGCCATGTGATTTTCATTGTAATAGACACAGGATCTGAAAGGGATAGTAAATAGGCACGGTCTTTAAATTGATTGTTCGTTTGTTGAATTTAAATTACATCGCATCTACATGCCAACTAATTCTCATTAGATTGTAAGTAAACCGTTAGGTTAGAGTTAGTGTAATTGGACATGTACAGTACTTGCAAAGTTTCTTATAGTTAGTTAAACGTCTGTTTAGCAGCAGCATCAACAGATATTAAGCAGACAGTCTACTGATACTCAAATGGACCATCAAAATAAAGTATTACCGAAAATGGACAATAAATGTGTCAATAAATAAACACAAAAGATATAATAATAAATTAATATTCATTGTGTTTAGAATATAAAGAGTGCTGTGTGCTTGGAAATAGATTAAAGTGAGTTAATGATGACAGTGTTTATTTTTTCTTCTTTTTTTCATATTGGATGCAATGTATTATGCACCTGTTGTCAGCAGTGTGATGATAGTGACTCTAACCAAGGAAGACTGCTCTCTGAACACATACGCAAATCATCCCCAGAGACACACACACACACACACACACACACACACACACACACACACACACACACACACACACACACACACACAGACAGAGAATGCATCCTCTAAAAGTGACCCAAATCTATCAGTTTCTCCCTTCATTCACTCAGACAGATTTTGTATCTCTCACTCACAGTTCTCAGCCAACTTTGTCCATTTCGTCAGCCTTCACAAGTATTTTGCATAGAGCTGTCAAAAGCTTTCAGTTCTGCCTACAGTCAAACTCTGTGTGCTCTGGTTCAATTTGTATTCAAATGAATTAATGCCGTCATGCATATTTTTGGATTACAAACAGCATATCTTTTTTATTTTTTTATTTATTTATTATTTTTTGGTGGGAAAAAAAGCAGAACATGCTTTTGAATTGAGCTGAACCACTGAGTGCAGCCCTTCAAACAGGATATTTTTCTTGCGTATAAATGGATTTTCTTATTCAAATGAATTCCTTGAAAAATATCAAATTTCTTGGTGGCATGCGACTGCTTTTGCTACAGTATATCTGGCCAAGAGCCGCATGTATCTGGTTGCTGGTTTGTGTATAAAAAACAATGTTGAGTAACCGCCTTTTGATCATTTCATCTCATCGCAGCAGCGTGAACAACTCTGAACCCATCTCAACAGCTCAAGTATATTCCAGAAACCGAGCCATCAGTATCACGCCGCACATGTACATCTGACTACAGCTAACATGACTGCTGCAATCTCAGCTCTTTGTGTCAAAAACCATTTGACATTTGTAGCACACTGTGACTGGATCTGTCTGAACTCATGAGCGTTTTTGCATTCAAGAGTCGGTGGCTGTACGTTGGATCAAAATGATGCTCTTTTCAAGCTGAGTAAGTGCAGATTTTGACAAACATGAGATCATGAGGAAAGTAGTTTTATCTGAAGTCTAGTGCTCATGAAATCAATGTCCTTTATTCTTTAAAGAGCGCAGGGAGAGCATGCAAACTCCACACAGAAACGTCAACTGAGCTGAGGCTCGAACCAGCGACACAGCAACCTTCTTGCTGTGAGGCGACAGCACTACCTACTGCGCCACTGCTTCACCGAATATTATTTATAATATTATTAATAATAATAAATCATAATACTGTAATATAAATATATTACTTTATATAAATATATATACTTTATACTGTTAATTTGAATATCTAGTCTTTATAAGTCTATTCTTCTCGTATTGGTCAACACAATTTTTTCTAATAAATTTGCCTTTAATTGCAGTGACACAAATGTTGATCACTATATTCTTTCCGGTGGCTCATGCCATTATGCCACGGTCACACTAGAGTTTGAGCATGCAAAATTCACTGCAAAAAAAAAGGGGGATTAAACAAGATGATTAGACATTTAAAAAAAAGTGTGCCCTTAGAATCGTCCTAACTCACCCACGTTAGTACACACTAGTACAAAAAAATCTTTATGGGACTTCCAATATATGTAATTATTTTTATACTGTACAGACTGTATATTATACACTCACCGGACATTTTTTTTAGGTACACCTGTCCAAATGCTCGTTAACACACATTTCTAAATACATGGCAGCAACTCAATACATTTAGGCATGCAGACATGGTGAAGACGATCTGCTGCAGTTCAAACTGAGCCTCAGAATGGGGAAAAAATAGACTCAAGTGACTTTGAACATGGCATGATTGTTGGTGCCAGACAGGCTGGTCTGAGTATTTCAGAAACTGCTGATTCACTGGGATTTTAATACACAACAATCTCAAGGGTTTACAGAGAATGGTCTGAAAAAGAAAAAAAAATATTCAGTGAGCAGCAGTTCTGTGAACGCACATCCTGCCTTTTATCTACGGCTCAGGCTGGTTGGGGGTAGTGTAATGGTGTGAGGGATATTTCTCTGGCACACTTTAGGTTCATTAGTACTAATTGAGCATTGTGTCAATGCCACAGCCTACCTGAATATTGTTGCTGACCATGTCCATCCCTTTTTGACCACAGCATACCAATCTCCTGTAAGCTTCTTCCAGCAGGATAGCATGTAATAAAGTGTGAATAATCTCAGACTGGTTTCTTGAACATGACAATGAGTTCACTGTACTTTAACGGCCTCCACAGTCACCGGAACCTAATCCAATAGAGCACCTTTGTGATGTGCTGGAAATGGGAGATTCACATTAAAGATGTGCAGCCAACAAATCTGCAGCAACTGTGCGATGCTATCATGTCAATATGGACCAAAGTTCCTCTGGGGAATATTTCCAGTTCCTTTTTGACTCTATGACACAAAGGTTTAAGGCAGTTCTGAAGGCTAAAAGGGTCCAACCTGGTACTAGTAAGGTGTATCTAATAAAGTGGCCGGTGAATGTGTACCATTTTTTTTTTTTTTGGTCCCTATAAGGTCACTGCTGTACTTGTGAGGACAAAGTACACACAAGCACACACATAAAACTCATTCATTCTTTCATTCTTTCATTCATTCATTCATTCATTCATTCATTATATTTTATTTATTTACTTATTTTGGACTGAAAACTATTTGTTTGCATCTTCTTTTAAGCTCATGGATGTCAATTAATTAATTAATTATGTATATTCTGACTTGCTTGAAGGTGTCCCAAACCTTTATCACACAGTCTGTCCAAGGTCAGACAAGGGTGACATCCTGGTCCTCTGCTCTTGATTATGACTTAGTGCCAGATGTTTAGGCGTCTCCCTTTGGAAAGCTAGTGCCGAAGCAATTCGAGTGTAAGGAATAGACGTGTGCCAGGGACTGAGAGTGCCGGCAGGTGCACAGGCAGATGGATTGTGAGGTTACCTCTCGTGTCTGCCCTGATTAACGGGAAACTGTTTCTCTTAACTTCTTGTGCTGAGGCTGCAGTCTGTTAAGTAGCACAGCCTGTCCTGTGGATGTAGAGCGGCCTCTCTCTGCAGGACACATGGCTGTTCTTTAAAACAAATTCTCAGCCTCACCCCACACCTCATCTAGTGTGACTAAATGGGTCAGGAGCTCACAAATTCACTTTGAATTGTGTGTGTTTGGTGCTTCAGGTGTATTTATGAGGAGTAATCACATTTAGAAAATCACATGGTAACTGAAATGGCTGAAAAATGCAGCAGTCTGTTTTATAACACTGACCTCTAACATTAAATGTTGTTTTTTTCTTTAATCATTTTATCGCAGCATTCTTTATGAGTTCTGTCAAAGTCAATTCAGAGATGTTTGTTTTTTGGGGGCATGTGAAATATTGCTCATCGAACACACTTTGAAGTTTAGAATGGGTATCATTTAGTGGTGCTTAAAAATAAAATGCTTCTGTCTCTGGAAATCGTTTCCCCAAAGCCCTCAGTATTTTCAGTCATATGCCAGGGTGGGATGGAAGAAGAGGTCCAGCTGCAGCAAACAGTGGCATGGGATCAACAGAAAATCTATTAGCTTTCCACTCGCCGGTATCCATCACACTGTCAGACTGTGCTAGCATCAGCCATGCTCATAGTGCTCAGATCAGCTGAGCCTTGCTTCACCTGATCCAGACTAGGGACACTGCCTCTTTTTTCTCAGTCACACTGCCTTGGGTTGACAGATTTACTGTGGGGATATGGATGTAAATATGAACGTTGATTGCCTTTTTTGTTTAGCTTTCTCTATTTTTCTCCATCAAGTGCAGTGAAGTTCTTCAGAATTTAGATCTTTATCTAAGATGATCCACCACTTATTTATTTATTTTTTTTTTTTATTTTTTTATTTATTTATTTATTTATTTTATCTCTCATATGTCTAAATGTAACAAAAACGATTTATGTTAATTTATTCATTCATTAATTTTCTCTTGACTTAGTCCCTTTATTAATCTGGGATCACCACAGCAGAAAGAACCTATATTTGCATTAAACCCAACTTCAGTCTTGTGATTTAAGTTTAATACTGGCCTGTGCTTCAACCAGATTTACTCACTGGTAAATAAATTGTTACTAGACGCAGGCATATATTTTAAAGTGCTTGTGCTTACTAATACTTCATTTGATAACTTTACTTTTAGATAATGCACATAGTTTACTTATCATATCATAATTAAAGCATGATACATAATAAATACATTTCAGAAAATCTTGTTAATTTATTTTTTAGCTAAATTAAGACTTCCTATGAGATTGTGTAGCCTGATTTTATGTTTTTTTTTTATTTTTTTTATTTTATTTTTTTGTGCCAAACAACCCTGGGAAGTTCAAGTTGTCAAGGTTCAGTTGTCAAGGTAAGAACTCACTGTTACAATAATTCAATTATTTAATCAGAATAGACAGATTTATTAATCAGGACACATATACATCTGTTATGTTTTTAAAACTCCAAAGATGCAATTCTGTATCAAACTTTAAAAAAGTATATTTTTATGTGGATTTATTTATTTATGTATCAGAAAATCTGTTCCTTGATATAAGTGCTGGTGTCACAATCACCAGTGATCCAGGCTTGTAGGTCACCTGGGAATCATTTACTTTCACTCAGGACTACAGATCTGTCACCATATGGACTATAAATCCTGTCATGCACCATACACTTACACCTGGGGTCCGTTCTTCGTACCTCGCTTAAATGATCTAAGATGATTTGGCAGATCCTGGATCTTTTAATCTTGATAACTGATCTCTCGCTAATTTGGTTCTCCAAACAAGTTCGCGAATCAGATTAGAATATCTGGATGAACTGATCTGAGATCGCTGCGTGTGTTGTGAAGGACAGATCTATCGATCCTCGAAATCATGATCAGCAATGCAACGATTGGCTGACGGCACAGCAGCGTAATGACATCATCTGATTAATATTCAATTATCCATGTGAGCAAAATTACATCAAATTAGCAGTAAACGGCTTGTTAAATATGACACGCAGTAACTTCACATTTGTTGTGAGCTGCAGGCTTTACACTTTCATTTGTCAAGACAAGAGTATTCATCATGTATTTCAATGGAAATCAATGTATTTAGTTCTTCATTTAGAAAAGATTTTCTTTATTATAGTAGCCGTTTTTTAATCGGTGTAAAGAATAACTGGTTGTTTCCAAAAGCATTTTGATATTGGTAAAGGCGTCTGCAACTTTTGTGAAGCATCACTGGCATATTAACTGTCAAAACATGTTTATGACTGCATAAATGTATTATTGCTTTTAGAAAAAGTCACATATTGTGCATTTCTATTATACACAATTTGTACTAAAGCGATCTAAAAAGTTCATATCAATAAGTTTTCTCTTTGCACCACCAGATGGCAGTCTTTGTATTTTCATTTCGAGGGTGCAGATTGCATACGTTTTATTAATATGTATAACTTTATTTATTTTATTAATGACTATTTTATATATATAGTTAAAAAATATTTACTATTTTCCCAAGTGTATATAACTTTTACTGTAAGAAAATATCAGAACTCGGTACATACTTTCTGTATTATCTTTGCTTGAACTGAGCCGATCTAATCCTGTTTATATGATTTGAACCTGCTCCCGATCAGGTTTGACCAAGCAGATCTGTTGCCATGACAACAACTCTCGGATCAGCTTTGAAGAACGAAACGATCCTGGACCATGTCAAATCGTCAATATCCAAATCCAGCTAACTGAGTAATCCACGTACGAAGAACGGACCCCTGTTCTGTTGATTGCTAATACACAGCTTAAGCTGTTTAGAACAGATTACATGGACTTTAAAAGTAGCACATACACAAACTTGTTTTTTTCCTGTTCTTGTTCATCTGTTTAACTGTATTGTAATCATTATGACACAGTTCCTTTGCCTTGCTTTGTCGTGTTTGACCCTTGCTTTGTTCTGTTTGTTTACGTTGCTTGCTGCCTGTATTGACTATTTGCTAGTGGTGGGCACTTCAAGAAACACTGAAACAGTTGAAGCAAATGTGTTGTAGCTTTGAAACATTTCAAAACCAGTCTCGTTTTTATGTTTAGCTCTGGAACTGCTTCAGCAAAGAAACTGTTAAGCAAATCGAGGTATTAAAGTTCCAGACTAGCTTGCTGAGATGATGGGTTTGAATCCAGAATGATGCAGCGATACATCTTAGTTTTTTTTTACTGCTCTGTTGTTAAAAGTGTTTTGTTTTAACATTGGTCTGACATCCAAATGAACACTTGTTCACTTGATGAACACTTGTTGTTTTGGTCTTAAAAATGTAAAATTATTAAAATAGATCAAGTCATCATTTCAGATTTTAATGCAAGTCAGGATTAAAACTCATGCCATTTGCAGCACAGTTATTCTGTGAAGAGACACTGTCCACTAGGCTACAGGGATTGCTTTCTGACCCTGTCAGTCAAACCCAAATTTGACAGGTCTCAAAACTCTTCTAAAATGTTTGATGCTTTGAATTTGAGTCACGTGATCTGGTGTTTTGAAACACTTTAGTCACGTGTCCTGGATGTTTCGAATTACCTTGGTCCTGTGGCCTGGCTGTTTCGGATCATGCTTCAGTGCAAAACACTTGCACTTCTGGATATCAACACTGCTGAAATGTCAGTTTCACGTCAGCCATTACTACCATTTGCCTGTTTATTGACCATGACTCTGGATTCCCTGCATGCACCTGTTTGCCCTTTTTTTGGCCATTGATTGCCTGACCATTCTCATAGTAAAACTTAATTTGGATCCTCAACACCGTTGTCACTGTTGTCCCTCGTGTTACAGCAGGATATTTATGCTAGGTTTTGACCATTTTATCAGGGTTTTGCAGGTCAGTGAATTCACTGTATATAGGAAAAGTATGACAAATGGATCATGGTGCAATATCACAGTGCTACATCTGTGAAGAGGTGAAACACCCATGAAATAAAGCTATGTGGCCTCAGTTTAATCCATTTACACAAGCATCAAGGTAAACACTGTGTAGAACATTTGCCTGCTTTGTCCTTAAGCAAACGATTTTGAGATATACAATCAAAGCACTGTACTCAAGTACTTTTTTATGTTATTGCCAACTGATACTGTTTGCATTCAAGTCTTAATTAATCAAAGTAAGCTCTTTTAGAGCTGTATTGTCAAGACTAGTATGTGTTTCAGTTGTAAAGTCTCGCTGTAGTGTTTAACTGTCTCTTTAATGTTAACATTTATGGTTATAAGGAAGGGAACAGGCTGCATGCTTTGCAATCATTCACCAGCCTCTGGCTCCTCTGCTCTTAATAAGGAATTAACAGTACCAACTGGGACTCACGCAAGAAGATTTATGTAATCTAAAACAGGCACAAATAAAGTTACTTGGCACCTAATAGACCCATTCGGAGCAAATGGGTCCCGGCTCTCAAAACGGCACTCTGAGAGTGAGAAGTATTCCTAAGTGCTGCACAATGTGTCCAATAACATTAGAGACAAAGGGATTTCATAATCCAGGCTCTCTGATTTATTTTCATGTGTGCGTGTGACCTCGATTTCAAAAACGAGCTCAGTGTGCGTTAGGAAGCATCCGTATTTGTTACTATAATGTTCTCCGGGGCAGGTATGATCCCAATGTGTGTCGACACTTTGTAGAGGAATCTTTCCACCCCTATTTCACTTCTGAATTTAGGCCTGTGAGCGACTGTCAGAAAGAGAAAATGTAAAATGAAAGAAAATGGAAGATCATAGAGGGGTTTAGTGGCATTGACTCGCAGTCACATCGATTAATCTGTCCAT
This sequence comes from Danio rerio, assembly GCF_052040795.2. Classification (NCBI taxonomy): domain Eukaryota; kingdom Metazoa; phylum Chordata; class Actinopteri; order Cypriniformes; family Danionidae; genus Danio; species Danio rerio. The sequence goes on from NC_141027.1 coordinate 46,039,436, forward strand.
GCCTACCATACCATCTTTCGCTACCATTGGTTCTCTCTTGCGTGGCTGAGAGGATGGGCCTCTGCTGTAATACACCACTATAATATAAATAATCCACTCTCACTCTCTGAAGTAAAGTATGTGTTTGGAAAGGCCTACATCTACAGCACTGCCAGCAATAAGAAATGTTTTATCAAAGTCGATATAAGAGGTGACTATGTGGAAGAAATAGAACAGTAAGTGGGGGAAAAAGGAGACAGAGATCAGACTTTTATTTCTTTGAGAGTCTTTCTCAAGTTTGAGCTTTTTAATATAATAAACATTAGAGCGTCTTGTTCAGTCCCTCAAACAGAATAAAGAGTGACTCGGGAATATGGCTTCCTTCTGCTGGTGAATACCGACAGAAGTCTGAGTGAATTCCCAGAGAACTGAATGACTCTTCTTACACATTGAACTGTGGAATAAACGCTAGACTAAAGGCACCAGAGATCACTTTTTTTTTCCTAGAGCTGAGGGAATATGTTTGACATGCCTGCATTTAACTACAACAGAGATGAGAGAAAGCGCAGAGATGTTTGATTGTCTCTTGTGGGAGTGCATGAGAGAAGCCTCCACATTAAGTACATCAAGGTGCTGATAAATAATTGCACAGGTTAAATGAGATTTACATCATCAAATTGTTTCCCTGAGAGAAGATTAGAGCATGTTTATATTCTGTGGCAGGATTCAGAGGACAGTAGATGAGTGATGTGAAGGTGGTGAGCAGATCACCACACAGCAGGAAAGATGCCACTCTTTCTAATCATTGTGTTTTCTGTATTCTAGTTGGAAATGTTTCCAACCCCTGTTTGCTTTTGTCCTTCACATATCAGTGTGAGAATAGAGAGACTGATCTTAAATAGTGAGTTTGTAGTTGCATTCAGGGTATGCATGCATATAACCATACAGTAGGATTAGGACAGTTTGTTTATAGTACTAGGGTTAAGGTAATTCACTAACAGTCATGATGATCTGTAGTACATGGATGAGTCTCTGTAGTTTAATCCAGGGGTCACTAAGTTCGATCCCGGAGGCGAGGTGTCCTGAAAAGTTCAGTTCCAATCCAAATCAAATAGCTCAACAAGCTAATCAAGGTATCAGGTATATAAAAACTTTTAGGCAAGTGTGTTGAGGCAAGTCACATCAACACACAAGCCCTCCACTACCAAGTTTTATGACCCCTGGTTTAATTGGTTATCAGAGAACAACATACCTTGGAATAGCATAATTGAACAATCAAAATGGAGTATTCCAGGGGACTGTTTAATAAATCATTTTAAACAAAGGATGCCTGCAAAACTGATAAAGACTAAGCAATGCTCATTTTCTAGAAAGCTGAGAACTAGATACAGGTGATCATTGTCTGGGTTTTGAGGTTTCCTCCATTTTGCATTTGTTCCTTGAGAACACCATGGAACGTTCCATCCTGTTGTGGATAACCTGTGCTGGAGGTTACAGTAAACACAGGTTCTCTGTGTGGCATCCTGGAAACAAAAAGTTGTGATGGAACTGCAAATCTTCCTCTGGGATCTTCACAGCCACAGGTGATCCTTGTGCAGTAGAGGCTTCCACCTCTTGCCCTGGGGTCATGTCAGGGATATGTTGTCTCAGTTTAGAGGTGACAGAAAATCCATTCAGAGAACAGGCTGAAGCTGCATCAGCTAGTTCTTAGTGGTTTGCGGACCTTCATTTTTTTTTTTTTTTTTTTTTTTCCTCTGGAATCTTGTCTTGTATTGCCTTTGCTTTAGCTCCATCACTTTCTTCAGTGGCTTTGAGGTTTTTAGCAGAGACAAGTTTTCCTTTTTGCTGAGGTTAAACATGTTATTAAAATGAGGATTTAAATATCTGATGCAGCAGCCATGTTTCTAAATCTATAATGTACTGTACCTTCAGCTTTTTCATCTTTGGGATTTTGTCAGAAGCTCTATCAGCTGTAGCTCCCACATACATCAGATGCTTGAATTTCCTGCTTTACTGTATCTGATAGGTACTCCATGTGGGGATCCAGCAAACAATGGTGCTCCCTGTGGCTTTTTCTGCCTGTACTTTTTTCTGGTGCTCCGTGGTCTTAGTTTTACACTCGAGAAGCTCAAGTGTGAGGCCTCAACCTTCTCATACTTCAATGCCAACCAAGAAACTGTTTTGAGTGCCATATTTGTAAAAGCAGCTGAACATAACTCTATTACACGTTATACTCCCTTGTGACCTCCATCTCGCGGGCCAGTTTACATGTTCTCCCCGTGTTCGCTTGGGTTTCCTCTGGGTGCTCCGGATATCCCCACAGTTCCAAAGACATGTGCTAGGTGAATTGGTTAAGTTAGATTGTTCATAGTCTAATGTATGTGTGTGTGTGAATGATAGTGTATGGGTGTTTCCCAGTGATGAGTTGCAGAACAAAGCGCATCCGCTGCATAAAAAAAATATGTAGGATAAGTTGGCGGTTCTTTCCACTGTAGCGACCCTCTGATTAATAAAGGGACTAAGCCAAAAAGAAAATGAATGAATGTATCTTCCATCTCCACAAATTACTGCACGCTGCATAAACATGTTATTATCTCTCATAATCTCCATCCATACAGAGTTCTGCATGAACACATTGTATTCATTGTGTTTGGATGCTGATATAGATTTGGAAAGTTTTTTTTAACATTATAAGCAGCACATCTTTGATGTTGCAAATATATTCAGCATGTACATGCTTGTGTTAATATGAAATATGAAACATACAGTATATGTGGTGACGTCAGACCTGGCTCTGCAGTTGCAGCTGGGTGGAAAATGCAAAGCGGTTCTCCAGTTCCAAACCAGCAATAGCACTGGCTTCGAACTAACACCTGGTGCATGCTGGTAGAAAATGGGTAACTCTGAAAGGCAATGATAAAGTGGTTAAGATGCCCCTTCTTAGACCAGGCAGGGATATGTGTCAGCTTGTATCTATTATGTATAGAGTATATACATATTATGTATATATTTTTTAATTTTTTTTTTTTTTTTTTTTTGGTGCATCATTGAAGGCCAGTGATGAAGGCTTTGATTGTTTTTGTGCCTCCATTGAATTCTGTCACCGCGACAATGTACAGTCTCTATTTTCAGACTCTTCATGAATGGGTTATGTGACCTCCGTAATTGCCCACCACAGTCCTGCAGAAAGAGGTTGAGCTCATCTGAGAGAGACAGGGACTGTTCTATGTGTACTGGTGAAAAGCTGTTAGGAGAACTGATTGGAATAATAATAATAATAAGGCATCGTAATCATAATATGATGGCAAAATGCAATACCGTGTGGACAATACTGCAAATCATGCCAACAGATATCTGTAAAACACTGGAAAAGAGAAACAAAAAAAGAAGTGAGTTAAGTAATCAAAAAAGAGCCTTGAAAATGTGTAGTCTTTTCACAACTTCAGAGACTAGGTTGTGTTTAGGTCTTTAAGGTTAAAAATAAGTGTTCATAAAAGTAAATTGTTTTTCTCCTGTATTGACAAGGTGCAGAGATTTTATTGAATATCAATAATATTGGATGATTACTGTGTATAGAGCCATACATATTATACAGTAATCAAAACCAACCAAGTTTGAGCATATTAGTTTGAAATAAAAGCCTGTGAAATCTACACTGGCTAAGCAATGTGTAGCATTATTTGAATTCTTTATTTTCTTTTTGTATGGAAAAAAAATACTTAGAGTTTCCTACACTCTCAGGATTAAAGGTACACGAGCTGCACTGGGGTGGTTCCTTTTTTAAAGGTGCACATTATTACCTGAAGGGTCCATATTGGTACCTCAAAAGTGCATATTAGTACCTAAAATTTTAAGAGGAACACTTTTGTACTTTTAGGTACTAATACGTACCCTTGAGGTATTAATATGGAGTTTTTAGGTACAAATTTGTACCTTTCGAAAAGGTATCACCCCAGCGACAGATCGCGTACCTTTAGTTTTGAGAGTGTATACCAATAGTAAAGAGCATACTCACAATTACTGGCCAATTCCATACAAGACACATATGCATATTCATGTATATGCTACATCCAATCTTCCAGAGTTACAATAACAACACAGCATTCAAATTCAAATGCCAGTGCAAAAGTTTTGTATATAATAAAGACAATACTGCCATTATTCAGCTAATGTCAGTTCAGTGTTGGTTCAGTTTAGTAGTGGTATAGCAAAGTTGGTTCAACTGTAATGCATCGTTGCAGCATCCAGTCAGTTCAGTACAGTCAGATTAATGAGGGCATTATTACTGAATTTTAAGAAATGAACATTGTTATTATTGCAAATTTGTGATAATGTTTATCAAAAATCAGCAATGTTCATACTTATTTGCAGATCGTCAGGTACAGCATTAGGCATGGGGCAATAACCGTTTTCAAGGTATACTGTGGTTTGGAAAAGGTTTTAAAAGCGCCAACATTTTCTGTTATAGTGTTCCTAAAGTATGTGTAAGAATTTTTTTATTTACTTTTTTTTGTTTGTTTGATATTTTGGGCCAGCAGTATCTCTAGCAGAAAAAAAAGAAAAAAATTATCCAAAGATGCCATATTAAATGTTAAAAAATCTGTGTTTTTCAAACAAATGAAGACAGCAGAAGTCAATGATTCATTTAGATTATTTAGCCCTCCAAAATATTTTAAATGTTTCTCAAAATAATATATATTGTCTTCAAAGGGGGAAAAAAAGTTTTAGTTTTTCTTAGCCATACATTTAAAAAATAATATATTTTAGAGCGTTAATCACAATACTGTAAAAAACTTGACATTTTTATTCAAGGTCATCATACTGTCAGAATCTTATACCTGCCCATGCCTATGCAGTAAACAGTAGTGGCAGTATATCGAAAACATGATACAGTGACATTATTCCCTCAGATAACAATAATCAGAACTACACAGTTATTTCAATCTACAGTATATATCTTATCATATGATAAGCTATACTATGTATTACTATAAATGTAGATATTCAATGCATGCAGTGAAGACTATAAAGTGATATATTAAGATAGGTTATTCAGATACTGTTAGCTGTACTGAACTCAAACCATTACCTAAAATCATGAGTAGAAATATGTTACTGACTTTACTCCACAATTTAATAAATCGTAAGTTATTGTTCCATGGTCTTCTAAAATGCTTATATCTGATTGGCTGGAAGGTGTGCAATAAATAATTTGAATGCACTGATAGTTCTAAGGCAAAATTCTCACATCACTATATAAGTCATCTTATATCCTTATGTCAATGGATATATCACAATAGAGCACTTTTTCTGTAAATTCAATCAATTAATCGTTTATATACACTGGATAAATGAATACATGCAGGTTAAAGAATACTTGAAAATCTACTCATTCTTACATTATCATATTTCTCATCTTTCACATGGTTACTCACTGAAGCTAAGCAGGGCTGTGCCCGGTCAGTACCTGGATGGAAGACCACATTGGAAAGCAAGGTTGCTGCCGGAAGTGGTGTCAACGAGACCAGCAGGGGGCTCTCAACTTGCTCTCTGTGTCGGTTCTAATGCCCCAGTATGTTGATGAGGACTCTAGACTGCTCAGTGAGTGCCGTCTTTTGGATGAGACATAAAATTTGTGTGCAGTCTGGTGTTATCGTGTCATCTACGTGGATGCTGCACACTAGTGTTGGATGAGGAGATTCTCCCAAAAATGTGTCAAGTGCTTTGAGTGTCCAGAAAAGCAGTATATACTTGTAAGGAATTAATATTTTATTAAGTATTGTTTTAAATTATTATTATTATTATTATTATTATTATTATTATTATTATTATTAATTATTATTATTAATATAACTTATAATAATAATATCATCTTGAAAATGATGTGTAATATTGCAAAATATTGTACAATTATTTCAGTTCAGTTTAGTCCAGTGTGGTTTAATATTCACTGCTGAGAGTTCAAACTCTGAAGAGCAAATCCATCGATGCGCAGCTCCACAGGTCCCGAACCATGCAAACCAGTGACAACAGCCTCGAGGAAAAACTTCACCAATTGGGAAAAGTGAAGGATTAAAAAATCTAGAGAGAAACCAGGCTCAGTTGGACATGACCATTTCTCCTATGGCCAAACGTCTTGTTCAGAGCTGAAGTATAGGCACCTGAGGCTGAAGAACGCTAGACGTCCATCGTGGAGGAAAACGTACAACGTCCAACATAGAGAAGCTGCTGGTGGGAGTGGTCACCGGCTGGTGTACAGGCTGGCCTTCCAGGATCAATGTGAAGACTCATCTGTCACAGGGTTCTTACAGAAATCTCATGCTTTTCACTCCTCAATGACCACCGCAGCAGCTGCTCAGGATACAGCCCGGTCCAGGATTATGGAAACCTTGGGAATAATTAAAAAAAGATTAACTTAAACGCAGATGCCTTTTAAATTATAATGTCTTTTGAAAAGTGTTCCCGGCTCCGATTGCCTTAAATAATGGAAAATATGGATCCTTCAGAGCACAGGTGTCAAACTCAGTTCCAAAAGGGCCGTAGCTCTGCACAGTTTAGTTCCAACCCTAATTAAACACACCTGATCAAACTAATTGAGTCCTTCAGGCTTGTTTGAAACCTACAGGTAAGTGTGTTGGAGCAAGGTTGGAACTAAACTGTGCAGAGCTACAGCCCTCCAGGAACTGAGTTTGACAGCCCTGCTTTAGAGGATGTGGATTTCAACAGCATTTGTGTTTTGTGTATGCTAATGAAAAGAGATGTTTATGTAAGTCATGCTGGTGAATGGGGTCTATGCACAAAGGCATCTAACTTTCAATCAGCCAGTCCACACGCTTCCAGTGAACTGTCACTCCATAACAAAAACCACCATGTTTAAGATCTGAGTTCTTCAGTGATCGTCGCTGCTGAATTCATATATGATATAAAGTGAGTATCTAACCGGACATGAAGCACTGCATTAAACTTTTTTTTTTTTTTTTTTTTCACGCCATGTCTTTAAAATATGGACATTTATTTCATCCCAGTATTTTCAATTGATTATCTGTGCTCTGGGTTTCTTTTAGTGTCTTTATTTTGCCTTCTTTGAAAAGGCTTAGGAATGAGTATGATTGCAAAATTCACTGTTTGATTAGATTGATTGCACGTCACCAGCTCAACAGTATGTTCAGATGCTGCAGTACCACACTAAGGACACCTGCTGGTTACAAGGGATAAATATAAACAGATCATTATCGTTCGTATGTGTGGACAAACATATATTTAAATTCCCTCTGAGCTTTCATTCCTTTGTATAATCTTGAGGACACTGCATTTGCTTCTCCAGGGAGCCGATAAACCAACTAGCTAATATGCTCCAAATTATTTGCACAGGCATATCTACACATTATCAATGTTATTTATTGTACGAGTGGGTTCAGCCATTGGGACGCTATTGGCTCAAGACCTCCGATTGAATTCACTTTCATTGATTTTTACCATTAAATACAGCTCTTTAGGCCGGTTGATAATATCATTTTATGTATATGCATAGTCACAAACACAAGTAGTTTGACTGTTTAGTGTAGCACGTCAGAAAAAAATAATTATATGGTATTTATTTTACATTTTTGACTACAGATTTTGTTGTATCGTGTGAAAAACAAGAAAAAAATAACTTATTTAGTTCAAGTAACAAACTGGACTCAAAGCTCATATATTTAAGAAATAATTGTGTCATAATTTGTTATCTGTTTTAAACATTAAAACAATTTTATGTTCTGCAGATGAAAGAACTCAAACAAGTTTGAGAAAACATGGTGTGTAAACAGAGATTACGGAATTTCCATTCACCATGTGAAATGAAGTGATTGAATCAACAAAAAAATTAAAAAGCAAATTAATTATGCTTCAGCTTAGTGTTTTCTGGTGCTATACCATGACAATTTTGCGCATAGTTTAACATCCAGAATAAAACAATATGTGGTTTATTTTTGAGGTCATAGTATGTTCATATATTTTGAAAAACTGTGTTAATTTTCATCAAAAGTGTCCCTTTTTTGCAACCTTTGAAAAAAGCTCTCTTGCATCTCGGTCTCTGAATCTAATCTTTTTACAAAGAGGTCTGGCATGCCATTTGAAGTGCTGATTAAAATCAGTTAATATAATCATGCTTTGATCCCAGCAGTCAGGGTTTCCAAATGAAAGACAAACACATTCACCATAAGTACATAAGAAGATACTGTCAAAACAGATTCTAATTTGATTTCTTGCTTGAGCAAATATGTCTCTAAAAGCATTGTAATTTTCATGGGAAACAGGGGGAAGAAACAGCCAATCAATGTTGAAAACATCACAGATGAAATCTTGTCATGTCACCGATGTACAAAGCTGTCAAGATCAATTGATGTTCCAGCTGCAGATTCCGGCCTTATGCAATAACTTTCTAGCCAAAAATCACTTTCAACCGTTGCATTTCTTTATACCTCTGACCTTGTAAAGATTTACAATGACAAACTGTTATGCTGCTGTTTTGTGGTGATAGGTTTCCCATTGTGCAATATATTGTTCTTGAGTAGTTTAAAGGAATTTAATTAAATTCAAGCATTTAAAAAAAATTTAAGATATTCGGAATGAAGATTGAACTGAAGTAACACTGATTGGAACAAAAAAATAATAATAATAAACATAAAATTAAATTTTTTAATGTCCACAGATGAAAAGAAAAGAGAGCAAAAAGCTACAAATGCTTATGATTCAGCATAGTGGCAGAAAAAAAAATACAATACTAACATCATATGCAAATGAGGGACAGTATGTCACTAATGGGTAGGACTTTCCCCCTCTGATGATGTGTACAGAGGGTGAATGTCAATCAAAGTGTTTCTGAAGATGTGATTTAATCCAATTCAATCCACCTTTAGTTGTATAGCGATTTTACAATGTAAATAGTCAATGTATATTCACATAGAAGATCATATTAAATTTAAATAGTCTCAGTTCAGTTTTCAGAGTTTAAGTTCAGTTCAGTTTAGCTCAGTTCAGTGTGGTGTAATAATCACTACTGAGAGTCCAAACACTGAAGAGCAAATCCATCGATGCACAGTTCTACAGATCCCGAACCATGCAAGCCAGTGATGACAGCGGCGAGGAAAAACTTCACCAATTGGTGAAAGTGAAAAATAAATAAATAAATAATAAATGACTCAGCCAGGACTGAACATGCAAACAGCAATAACTGCTTGACCCTGGTAGCTTTTTAGTCAGGGTTCAAGGTGCATTACACAAGTGTTAACATATAACCACAGCTCGATTTTTGCCCCTTATGTTACACAGATTTAACTTCACATGTAAATGCATCAACCTACTTTCTGACATCTTATTATAGTTGCATGCATTAATCTAATGTGTTCTCAGATACATTTTTTTCTCACATTTTAAATTCAAAGTCCATTAATGGCAAATAATTTAACTCACACTTAGAAACACTCTTAAAAGAAAATCGTACTGATGTATGTTACATTTTTAATTTGCATGGTATGGTGGAATATTTTTACAGCTTAATACTCACTACTCTTGAGAAGATCTACTCACTACTATTTTTAGAAGAGCTACTTTTTTTACTCATACCTTGGTGTTTTTTTTTCATTATGCATTCTTATGTGATCTTGTCCTCGTGTAATGTAATCATCTACTGCCAAAGTTTTGTTCCGAAACTCAAGAATGCAAAAACAGAGGACATGTGATTCTTGATATCGAGGACGCATCTATGCAGAAAACTCACTCGAGAAGTCCCAGAAGTCATTAGAGTTAAATAAAGAAAGTGGGAAGCACAGCATTTTATATACTGTAGATTTATTATTCAAGTTCGGAGATATTACTTATTTATCTCAGGAGAAAGTAAGCATTACCGTGAATACCGTGAACGTCGCCTCGTGGTTCCATCCCAAAGAGGGAAGAAATTGCTTTCGCGAACGCTCACGCTCAATCTGCCCAATTGGTGGAATGAACTCCCTAACTGCATCAGAACAGCAGAGTCACTCGCTATTTTCAAGAAACGTCTAAAAACTCAACTATTTAGTCTCCACTTCACTTCCTAATCTGCAATTGCCTTTCTGAATATCACACTAACTGTACCCAAAAAAATACTAATTCTACTGATACTTATCTTCTTAGACTTTACAGACCTGAAACTTGCCTATAGCACTTATTCATTGTTGCTCTTATAGTTGTGTAAATTGCATCTATTTGTAAGTCGCTTTGGATAAAAGCGTCTGCTAAATGACTAAATGTAATGTAAATGTAATATTTTAATATAGGCATGAACACATTAAGTGTGTTTATTAGCTGAAATTTGTATTACATTTAGTTTTATTTCTATTGTCCAATGTATATTTGTAAGGTTTTTATGCATGGTATATATTGTGAAAAGGGGAAAAAAAACAAATTGTTGGATGAATGCTGTAATGGTAAAAATTTCTATAAAAACACAGGAAGCAATCTTTGTGCTTGAGGTCTCCCGAGTTTATTCTTCTTAGCAAGAATGGTCTCCACAAGAACGCAAGTCTATTCTCTGTATTCTTAGAATTGAGAAACAGCCTTTGAGTAGCATTTAGAGCAGTGGTCACCAACCCTGTTGCTTGCGATTCCTTCCAGCAGATTTCAGCTCCAGCCTTGATCTAACACACCTGAACCAATTAAGTAGGACCTGAAGCTGGTCTTGATAATTACAAACAGGTGTGTTTGGTCAGGGTTGCAAGTGAAATCTGCAGGAAGGTAGACCTCTAGAAACAATGTTGGTTACTTTTACTGTGTTTGCACTACGATTAGGCAGTTGATGGAAATACTTGTAAAAGTTTTAAATTTGCTGCGTGCCAATTCGCATACTTATACTGCGCCCTAAAAGTATGTATTTTTTGTGGAGGAAAAGTATATACTTTTGAGATTGTAACGGAAGAGTGTTCATACTTCTTTTTTGTTAACAAATCGTTATGTTGCTTAGTTACATCCATTGTCAAATCACCTAGACACATCATCCACATTTCTTTCATATTTAATTTCTTTCATATACCTCATTGGCGAAGCAGCAGCAGGACAATCTGCCATTCGCTAGTCTTTTATGCAGGGAAATCTTCTCAGGTCTTTTGTATAATTATGCATTTAGAAGGTAATGTCCAATTATATCTTGATATAAGTTCACATTATTGTTCCAGTTGAAATATAACATGGAAAACACAATTAAATTGTTTCCCAGTTGGCAAGATATTAATTGTCATTCAAACAACTTTACTGAAGCCTCTCTATTTGACAGCCGGTCTCGTGTATCCACTATGTTTGTAGTTTATTTACACTTTTTACCTGATTTTGTAGTTCTAATCAAAATCAAGTCCAACCTGGTATGTATTGTGGGCAATATTAGCTGTTAGAGTATGGATGGTTTTCCACTTCCAATTGTTACTATAAATAGTAAACTGTCCATGAATCTTTGCCATACTCTTTTCAACATACTATGGTTTGGGACATATTATATTTTCAAATACTATTCAGAATGGATATTATGTGAATTGGGATGAAGCAATTGGCTTTCCACCACTGGTAGTCAACAGGGAATGGACAAACAGGGAAAGGGTGACATGGTGGCTCAGTGGTTAGCACTGACACCTCACAGCAAGAAGGTCACTGATTCGAGTCCCAGCTGGGTCAGTTGCCATTTTTCTGTATGGAGTTTGCATGTTCTCCCCGTGTTGGTGTAGGTTTTCTCCGGGTGCTTCGGTTTCCCAAAAACATGCTCTATATGGGTAAATCGAATAAACCAAATTGGCCATACTGTATGTCTGTGAATGTGAAAGTGAAATTGGTTTGCCAATGTTGTTGTCTGTATTTTTGGAAACGGATGCATTTATAGCACACCACAGGTGTCATGTAGTACACAAAGAATTTCCAACTAAACTGTGCTAAACATCATCATTATACTTCGGAATAAGCATGACTTTTTATCAACTGCTTGACATTTTATTGGAGGTTAAAATTTAATTGCAACCAAACACAGAATGTATAGAGTTCCTCACACATCAAGCATATGTTGTACACCGTCTCAAGCTAAGCAACACACCTCACCTTTGACAGGCACTGCAGGATGAGCTCTGAGATTGTGAATAATATATTGCACAATATGATTTTGTGTCTTTGAAGCTTGCTGCGGTGTATCAGCACAAACAGTGGCATGGGGCTGCTCGTGCTCTTTGTGCTGTGTTGTAGGCAGGAGAGCTCCATGCACAGGGGTCATCAGCTCAGGTATGAATATTTCATCAGGTACTATCTGGCTTCCATTTGCGCAGGGTCACATTTATCAGGTATTGGATGTCCTGATACTCAATTATTCAGACCTTGCTTGTCAAATCCATGATCACGGAGACCTATGATGACTTTTTCTGTAATGCCTTACTCATAAGTTACTATCTTCTCCTTCTGTCATTCACCTCCTTCTGTTCTTCCCATTCTCTCCTCCTTTTTTTTTCTTCTTTAGTGTAAGAGGTGATCTGTAAAAAATAACCCAGTCGCCTACAACAATATTAATAGTTACAGATTCCATTGTTTCCATTTATAGAATGAGTTCATTAATCTTCAACCTCATCTCAGTCTGGAAGCAAGTGTGTGCTGTGCTGGGAAGCAAATGGAGCAGAAAAACTCCAAACATTAAAATTGTTAATATTAGGCTTTTTCTTGCAACAGGCCTTTCTTTGTTTACACCAAGGTAGAAAAATAGGTAGACTTTTCAGTGAATTACTCTCTGCAAGCATGCCAAGAGCTAATATAATATGGACAGGTTCATTCTATTCAACATCTGAATGTATATGGTGTTTGTATTACTGAGGAAGTGTAATTTATAACACAAATAGTTCATAACTAAACTATGCCAAGACATTAGGAACATATTTATGCCTAAACATTACACATATTTATTTGTTTGTTTGTAAAACTAAAACTAAAAAGAAGACAATAAATCACACAAGTAAATTACATTACTTTTAGGGTGAGAGAGTGCTAGTCATTCACTCCCCCAACCTTTCTGGCAGTGGTGGGACTCAAACATGTGACCACAAGTATCATTTGACAAAAAAATACAGCGCATATAAATAGTTTATTTAAAATAAATACACTGCATTTTTTTTTCATCATCCCTTCCTTTCATTTATTAGTTCATTTATGTTAGTAAAAAAAAAAGCAATTACAATTTTCAAAGACAATACACATCCCCTACACTCAGCTTTTGAAATGTTAACATCAGGATGCAGGCTTAAAATTCCAAGTAGAAATGCTAGTAGTATCTAGTAGTATGTAGTATCTCTGGAAGCCCCAAAATGACATGGTCACTTAAGCCTCCTTTAAACTGCACACGACAAACGACAAGCGACAGACCGGAAGTCATTCATTTCCAATAGAGAGCAGTCCGGGAGTTGCGTTGAGTTCCGATCATCTCCGTATGCTTAAAATTCGGATCCGAATTGAGCTGCGGATCCGTTGAAATATTTGAACTCCTGTGACTAGACCGTATGCGACCTGCCGACCGGATATGATGTATTCCAGTGTTGTCCAAGCAGATCCGTGCGCGCGAGATGAGAAGTAGGAGTTTATTTGGTTATTTTTGGAATTATAAAAAGTCTATATTAAAAAAAAAACTTTTCTGTTCATAAATGTAAGTAAGAAAGTATAAAAAAAATATTTTTAAATGTTGTCTCCACATTCCTTCGAATATTTTAGCGGTCTATGAGTTTTTAGTATTCATTCATTCATTAAACCATGTAAACACACAGAGAATAAAGGCTCTTGCTTTTGCCCTCCTTTATTTCTGACAAAGTGAGAATCAACTTCTTCCCCGTGGTGCATGACATCACTGAAAAAACTGTGCGGCTGCCACAAGGGGGTGTATTGCGACAGTTGTGTCCAAATGTTGTGTGCAGTGGAAAGGCGGCTTTAGAATCATCCCAACGTTTCCCCCTAGGGCTACCCCTGGTTGTATGTATGTTATCAGTGTTAAAGACAATTTTCTGTTCTCTGTTCAAGCAGAACAGACCATGAAGTTTAAAGAAACAAAGTATCAATTGTTTGGACAATTGTATGCAAAATTGAAGAAAAAAAACTGGAATAATAGACTGTTCCCAACGCTGGGAAACATCCATACACACCCGTTCACACATACACTACGGCCAATTTAGCTTACCCAATTCACCTATTGTGCATGTCTTTGGAGTGTGGGGGAAACCAGAGCACCTGAAGGAAACTCATGCCAACACAGGGAAAACATATAAAATCCACATAGAAATGCCAACTGCCAGCTGAGGTTTGAACCAGTGACCTTCTTGCTGTAAGGCAATTTTGCTACCCACTGCATCACTATGATGCCCATAATAAACTCAAATGGAAGATATAGAGTAGGTATATAGGTATTTAGTGGCATAGGTATAGTGTAGGTATGGAGGTGGATATAGAGTAGGTATATATCAGTTTTATAATAGGAATACAAATATAGATAAATGTAATAATAATCATCATCATCTACATCGTCATATGCAGATAATATAAATAATTTAGAGTTGTGTTTGTCTGAAAATGGCAATCTTTACATTGTATCAACAGGTGTCATTTAGTAAATTACCAGTGTGTTTAGTCCAAATGCAATATAAATTCTACAAATATACAGTATGGTCTAAGATTATTATTAATATTATCCTGCTATTAACAATAACTTTTTAAATAACAGTCTGAGTCTAATATGCAATGACAGGCATTTGTGCATAAAGGGCAGAGAGGGCAAAGTGGTTATGAAACTCTCATGTGGGCTGAAAAGGTCACATCCTACTCCTCCTAAGGTCATTCCCTCCGCAGGGGTTGGTGAGGGTTCTTACTGTTTCTGGGGCCCTGAAATGCAAAGGCTAGTCATAAGACATTTATTGGTTGTAACTTTCAGTGTCAGTTTTTGTTTGTGTGACTCAGGTTTCACTTGTGTAGCTTTGGTTTTTCTTACTATGGTTTTTAAGTATGTTTACATCTGTTGAAACCGTTGTCTATAGTTTATGTGATGTTCCTAACCCATTTGTTTACCATATGGCTCATTTCTTTTTTTGTTATGATTTATTGATTGAGATGTTGATTGGTTGGCCTGATGGTCCTTCGGTCTGTCTGTCAGTTGATCCATCCATCCATCCATTCATCAGTTGAGTCATCCATCCATTCATCGGTTAAGTCATCCATCCATCGGTTGATTCATCCATCCATCTTTCCCAACATGTGTCCATTCATCGGTTGATTCATCCATCCATCCATCGGTTGATCCATCCATCCATCTTTCCAACCATGTATCCATTCATCCATCAGTAGATTCATCCATCAGTTGATCCATCCATCCATCCGTCCATCCATCAGTTGATTTATCCATCGGTTGATTCATCCATCCATCTTTTCAACCATGTATCCATCTACCCATCCATCAGTTGATTTATCCAACAGTGGATTCATCCCTCCATCTATTTCCATTCGTTGATTCATCCATCCGTTCATCTGTCGATTCATCCATCTTCTTATCCATCCAGTCATCTATCCATTAGTTGATTCATCCATTCATCCATCTATCCATCCATCAGTTGATTCATCCATCCATCCATCGGTTGATTCATCCATTCATCCATCCATCCATCAGTTGATGCATCCATCGGTTGATTCATCCATCCATCCATCCATCCATCCATCCATCCATCCATCCATCCATCCATCCATCCATCAATTTCCATTAGTTGATTCATCCATCCATTCATCTATTGATTCATTCATCTTTTTATCCATTCATTCATCTATGCATTACTTGATTCATCCATCCATCCATCCATCTATCCATCCATCAGTTGATTCATCCATCCATCCATCCATCTAACGATTCATCCATCCATCCATCTATCTATCCATCCATCCATCAGTTGATCCATCCATCGGTTGATTCATCCATCCATCCATCCATCCATCCATCCATCCATCCATCCATCCATCCATCAATTTCCATTAGTTGATTCATCCATCCATTCATCTATTGATTCATTCATCTTTTTATCCATTCATTCATCTATGCATTACTTGATTCATCCATCCATCCATCTATCCATCCATCAGTTGATTCATCCATCCATCCAACGATTCATCCATCCATCCATCTATCTATCCATCCATCCATCAGTTGATCCATCCATCCATCCATCCATCCATCCATCCATCCATCCATCCATCCATCCATCCATCCATCCATCAATCCAACAGTTGATTCATCCATAGGTTGAATCATCATTTTATCCATCCATCCATCCATCCATCCATCGGTTGATTGATCTATCCCTTAATTAGTTGATTCATTGTCAGTTTCCATTATGCTTTGTTTACATTATTAATTACTGTAGCAGTTGTGTGGATGAGTTTGTATGGATGTTTTCCAGCACTGGGTTGGAGCTGGAAGGACATGTGTAAAACATATGCTGAATAAGTTGGCGGTACATACCGCTGTGGCGACCCCAGTTGAATAAAGGGACTAAGCCGAAGGACAACGAATGAATGAATGTTGCAGTATAGAACATGTGGGTGTAAGGCATTTGCAAGTTGAACATTAAGTCTGTATGGTATATTTCAAAGTAACAAAGTAAACTTTGTAAACTGCAATTGCAGGGCTTTAATTTATTAAACAATTCATTGTAAAAAGTAAGAACACAGTGTAAATTATACATACTATTTTTATGGTCCAAACAAACAATAAAGTATAAAAATCTCTCAAACTATAAATGCAACATCAACTATTATTCATAAATCAAAGCCAGCATTGTCTCCAAAAAATAATTTCAATGTTATTAAAAGATATGAAGGGGTAATGCATCAGGCATAAAGAATTAGTTCTGCAAGGTAATGACAATCATTTTGCCTTATCAGACATGCATCACAATAGGTCATTGTCAAAGCATATCGTATCGGCAAACAAACAAAAGAAAATTAGCCTGAAAAATGACATTATACCTTGACGGGTCTCGTAACAGGTGGCGCTGCGTGTAATGTCACACACAGACTGTTCTCTTAATGTGTGTTTGACTCTAAAAGCACAAAGCAAAGATGTTATCGAAGAATAAAAGGCTTAGGTTCTTATCTGAGAGAGCGCAGCAGCTTCAAGAACATGGCACAAAAGATACAGAGAAACACCTCTCTGGTATCGCAGTGTGCATGTATTATTGTCCCACAACATGACTGAGGTCTGGATAACGCTTAATTGTTTTTGTAATTGTATGCTGTCAAGCCAGGAAGCAGCGTGACATTATCATGTTGAAATTAACAGAGGCATTTAGCGAAATCCATTTACACAAGAGGTGACTGAACAAACTCACATTTTCATCAATCGAGATGGTGGCAGGAAGCACACAGATGTCCCCTTTAATCTGGATACAGCACTGTCAAATCTTTCATAATCCTTTTTTTTTTTTTTTTTTTTTTTGCATAGTTAGATTTATATGCAGCCATTGTGATGCAATCCTGGTGAAAAACTATACTGTTTTTTTTTTTTTTTTTTTTTGCAATGTAAGCAAATATTATATTAAGCTTCGGGATTGTTGAAATATTTATGTGGTTTATATTAAATATTAAGTATAGATGGTGTGAGTTCTGTTCATGCGAAGCAAGCCAAAAGATATTGAGAACAGTGTCTGGTGGAGAGGCAAATGTGCATGTGAGCGGCCCTTCACGGTGCACTGCTTACAGCCATAGAGAATGAGCAAAGAGATCACATGAGCAAATCCAGCCAGATATTAGCTGACCCCACTGAGCCAGAGGTTTTCTCCTTTTCCCTGAGGCGTGAAAAAAAGTGTGTGTATATAATACAAATGCATTCATTCTGACCTTTTTAATGAAAAGAAGTCAGGCATTTTAAAGAACTAGGGCTGTTTATAATCCTGTGTGCTAGTGTGGAGGTGGGTATGATGTCCAGTCTTTTATGTAAAATAGCATCTTTTAGGTTTGTGGTAATAGCTTTTAACGTGCGTGCTTAATTGGGTTAGATTAATTAATGTTTGGTCAATGCCATTGAGAAAATCCTTAATTTACTTCCAACAACTTGCAAGATGACCTGCTGAAAGGAGGAGAGAAAAAAATGCCTGAAAGTGTGAGAACACTAGACAAGTGTGGTTTTCATGTGCAGACATCTTGACCATGGAGAACGTTATAAGCACTCAAGTTAATATGCAGAAGAATATTGAATATGCACAATCACCTCACAGCAAGAAGGTCGCTGGTCCAAGCCCCGGCTGGGTCAGTTGGCATGTCTGTATGGAGTTTGTATGTTCTCCATTTGTTCTCATGGGTTTCCTCGGGTGCTCCGGTTTCCTCCACAAGTCCAAAAAAAAAAAAAAAACATGTGATATAGGTGAATTGGTTAGGCTTAATTGTTCATAGTGTATGTGTGTGAATGAGTGTGTACGGATGTTTCTCATTGATGGGTTGCAGCTGGAAGTAAAACCCAGATTAATAAAGGGACTAAGCCGAAAAGAAAATGAATGAATTAATGAATAAATATTGAATATAGAGAGGACCTGTTAAATATTAGAATTATGTTTTATAGACGGGCGACATGGCTCACTGTTTAGCACTGTCGCTTCACAGCAAGAAGGTCGCTGGTTTGAGTCCCGGCTGGGACAGTTGGCATTTCTGTGTGGGGTTTGCATGTTCTGCCCATGTTGGCATGGGTTTCTTCTAGAGCGATTAATTGAAAAGTAATTGAAATTGACATTCAGAACCTATAATCGAAGTTTCCAGGATATTTTTTCAGTTACTTTCCCCAAGTGTCACGTGACCCAGCTCTGTTAAAGGCTGTGGCTGATTTCTACTTCTGATGTGATCTCTGGTCAAATAGGATGATGGACTTATTCTTGAGCCTTACTTTGCACTTTACTGATGATGATTAGAAGCTGTGCTAGAGATGCTTTAGATGGCATATGGTCCGTTTGTTGAATTTAAGTTACACTGTATCTACATGCCAACTAATTCTCATTATAATATAAGTAGACTTTTTGGTTGGTGTTAGGGTTAGTGTAAGTTGACGTATACTATGAGGGCAAAAAAATAAAATAAAATTAATGAATAAAATAACTGTTCATTTATCAGAATCAAGCTAATTAATCAAAATTTAGATTTTAGCCAAAATCACCCAGCCCTAGTTTCCTCTGGGTGCTCCAGTTTCCCTCACAGTTCAAATACATGCTCTATAGGTGAATTGAATGAATTAAATTGGCCCTTGTGTATATGTGTGAATAAGTGTGTATGGATGTTTCCCAGTACTGGGTTGCAGCTAGAAGGTCATCTGCTGTGTAAAACACATGGTGAATAAGTTGGCGGTTCATTCTGCTGTGGTTACCCCTGATAAATTAAGGAACTAATCCAAAGTTAAAATGAATGAATGAATGAATGAATGGTTTATAGACTGATATAACGAAACGGCAACAAGTTTGGCCTACAGTATGCAAGATGGTTATATTTTACGGTAAAAAGGCCAACATTTCTGAACAGTAGAACATCTTCCAAAGGCAAACATGGAAGAGGGAATGTTATGTTATATAGGAAAGCTTTGCTGTAGCAGGAAGTGTGAACCGTAAATGGTCAAATTCTTCAAAAATATTCTAAATGATTGGGTGATACATATTCACAGCGGGTAAAATAATATTGAACATGTCACCATTTTTCTCTAAAGCATTTCTAAGGGTGCTGTTGCCTTGAATTCTTCACCAGATGTCTGTAACAAACAAAAGTAATCCATACACATAGAACAGAAGTAATTAGTATATAAATTGAGTTGTGTGATAAAATGAAAGAAACAATAGAAAAAAAACACTATAGCTAACTGTTATTACACAATTGTTTACATTATATTTTGGTTTGTTTTATTTGTATGTTTGGATTGTTTGTGTATTATCTAAACTTGGATAACTGTCATGTCAACAGCACTTTTAGAAATTTATTTATGGGGAGAAATCAATACAATACTTGTAAAATATCAATAATTATACCGCTGTATAGAGCATTTTGAGGAATGTAAACATGGTCTCAACATATTTCCCGTTTTACATTTTTAATTTCTATAGCTTCCGAGTATCCAAAATGAGCCACATATTGATAAATAGCATTATGGTAGCTGTTTTAACATTAAGTGGTGATTGATTTGCCTGTTGTTAAAGGTAATACCAATGATACCTTATATATATATATATATATATATATATATATATATATATATATATATATATATATATATATATAAAGCACTTTTCTAGACACTTAAAGCACTTTACACATTGGGGGAATCTCCTCATCTACCACCATTGTACAGCATCTACCTGGATGACACGACAGCAGCCATATTGCACCAGACTGCACACCACACACCAGCTGATTGGTGGAGAGTGATAAAGCCAATTCTGATATGAAGATGATTAGGAGGAAATGTTGGAAAGAGCCAATTTGGCCAAGACACTGGAGTTAAGCTCCATTTTTTTGGACCACAGAGGGTCAGGACCTCCTAAAGGCAGCACTCACTTAGCAATAGACTCCCCACACAGACCACAGGTTGAGCACCCCCTGCTGGTCTCAATAACACCACTTCTGGCAGCAACCTAGCTTTCCCATGTGGTCTCCCATCCAGGTACTCACCAGGCGCAGCCCTGCTTAGCTTCAGTGGGTGACCATATGAGAGTTGCAGAGAGCTAGCTGCTGGCAGTTGGAAATGTTCATGGGCCAATAACATCACCACATTGAAATAGTCTATATACACATCTTTATAAATGAGAAATTTGAATGTGAAAAAATTACAATTGTTTAAAACTGTAGGGGTGAAAACTGTTATGCTGTTCAAATATTGAATATTCTTACGTTATAAAAGCACACAGTTGTTCAGGAGTGGGTAAGGCAATGAGATGGTATGCATGCGATGAATTTCAGCTTCCAGACAGGCAAGGTAGCCTGTCTCCCTAGACAATTTCATTTAGCTCACGCTTTTGCCCATTCAGGTCACACAGCATCTGACCAATGAAGACGGCAGAGAGAAGAGAGAGAGAAAAGAGGAAAAAGAGACCAAAACTGAGTGCAAACACCCCTCGGATGCACACATTCATCCACACGATTCTGCTCAGCGGCTCCTTTCGCTCACAGATAATTAAAGTCCCATGGGAGTTCCCAGAAGGACTGCATCCATAAGTCCAGCATGAGCCACAGAAACATACTGGAGTGGAGAGAGAGGGAAGCCTGAATATAAATTCGGCCTCCCAGACAGGCAAGAGCACTGTCAGACGGGAGCCATTTTTCACCGCTCTAGTCATTTGGCACTGCCCACAGGATGTTAGAAGAAGAGTGGAGAAAACGAAGCCTGGGGTCAGTCAGGCAGCAAGGCAAAAGGCCATAGTCATCTCCTAATATAATTATCCAATCATTATGATTGGTGATGTGCCTGGGTTATTTTAGGCCTAGAGAGTCTGTGTGTGGATGGAAGTCGAAACTCTGGAGTGACTCTGTGCCCTGCAGACTGTGTGATATGAGAGAGGCAGAGCATAACGGCCTCCGTCTGCAGTACGCTTGCTAATGCTGAGGTTTTGTCAGTTAGGAGCTGTGAAGTAAGTCACTGGGCTGTATGGAGAAGTATAGAGAATGTTCAGTTTGGGCAAATGTGTGATAAATATACAAGAGAGGAGAGGAAATTTCTTTGATTACTGTAACTTTAGGGTCTGATCGACAAAAAGAAGTAAACTGTGAAAAAAAACAAGTCAAGTCATTTCTGTTTCTATTGCAGAATGAAAATGAAGTTGCTGTTGAAAGTTTCATTAGTGTAAAACAAGTTCAGTTCACAGTTTTGTTCGAATTAATTAAATAATTCAGTTCAGTTGAATACAAATGTCATTGCTGGTTGATGTGATTACCCATAGCTCTACCAACCACACTTACACTTAAATTGAATCATTTAGCAGATACTTTATATCCAAAGTACTTTATCCAAACTTACAAATTAAGATAAAACAGAGAGAGCAGCAATAAAAACAATGCATGACATGTCTAAGTTAGTTTAGCAGTTTATTTTTATTTAAAGCCAAAGTCAAAAAGACAAAAAGAACACAACATTTTTCATGTTTGTCTGGTCAACTTCATTTCATTTGAAAATATAGATCCTTTCCTGCCACTTAGATCTGCAACACATTCCAAAAAAGTTGGGACAGGAGCAGTTTATGGCTAGTAATCAGCTAAAATGGTTAAATAATAAGCCTAAGCTGAACGGCAGTGATCTCCAATCTCTCACACACCACTGCATCAAGAATCATCATTCATCTTTATGATATCACCTAACTGTGTACAGTTGAGCTTTACACCTAACTGTTGAGCCCAAAGTAGTTTTGGGCTCAAAACTACTTTGGCAACCCTTTGTCAAGTACAACAATACGCAGATACATCTACAAATACCAGTTAAAAATGTACTGTGCCGAAAAGTAGCCCTATGTTAACAGTGTCAAGAAGTGCTCTCTCTCTGAGCTCATAGACATCTCGGATTGACCATTACACAGAAGAAACACGTACTGTGCTCAGATAAATCACCATTTCAGATTTTTTTATTTATTGTTTTTTTTTTTTTTTTTGATGCTCTGTCCAAAAAAAAAAAAAAAAAAGGATTATCCAGACTGTTACTAGCAAATAGTCCAAAAGTCAGTGTATTGGGTTGTATCAGTGCCCTTGACGAAGGTAACTTTTACTTCTGTGATGGCACCAATAATGCTGAAATGTACATAGAGATTTTGTTTCACAATATGATGCCTTCTTTTCCAGGGACGCCCATGCATATTTCAACAAGACAATGCAAAACCACATTCTGCACACACTATCAAGTGGGTCCGAGGCAAGAGGATACAGGTACTTGACTGGCCAGCCTGCAGTCCTGACCTGTTTCCAAAAGAGAATGTGTGGCCCATTTTGAAGCAAAAAATAATAATAATAATAAAATGTAGCAATAAAGACCCATTACTGTTGCCCACCTTAAGAGTGATTTAAAAAAATTACACCTGACACACTTCATCACTTGCCTTCATTCCTTAAACATATTTTAAATTTTGTGAAAAGAAATGGCAACAAAGGTACTGCTCCAACATTTTTTTTAAATGTGTTACCAGAAACAAAAAATGGAATATGTTTATTTTAAAAAAGCATCACGAGAAACACATTATATAATGTGCTGTTTTATTGTCTGCAATGAAATAATAGGCTTTAAGTTGTCATCATCTCTTAGACACACTTAGATTTTAGATCTTAAACCTTTTAAATGTACGGGTGTTGGGCTAGTGTCTGAGTCAGTCTGACTGTCAGTTGGAATGATATGAAATCATAATTTCTTATGTAAAATAAAGATTTGTATGTTTTTCATCTATCAAGTCTCTAATTTGCTACAAATCCAATGTACATGATGCAACACAGCGATCATTTAAATGCATACAAGGAACATTTTTACTTTGCAACTGATCATTTTGATTTGGTATGTGTAATACTGAATATTTTTTGAAAAAATTACTTACTTTCCTTTTTGTTTATGGTCAGGTTAAAAGAAGCCTATCTCAACATCTTTCAACTGTCAAAGACAGAAAAAAGGCAGTTATCTCGGGTTGGCAGTTTCCCCATCAAAGTCCATCACTGGCTTCTGATTTGCAGAGACACACCAAACAACTAATTTTGATTAAAAGGCATAATAAAATGTTATTTACTTTGTACAGAATTTTTTTCATGACAAACAATGTTAATATATGAGCATGAGGTTCAAAAAGCTACAGTAGCATACCTGTATAAAGCAATCAGGTTCTTTATGGTGCTAAATGAACAGCCAGATATGCTAGGTTAAAAATAACCCATGGCTTGGTTTGTCCATTTTTCACCTAGCCATGGGTTGCAAAACAACCCAAATTGGTTTACTTTTAACACTACCTTCCTTTAGAATGTAGAATCTGTAATTTGCCAGTTATTTTGTTGTCATGGCTGTAATTCACTGTGTTTTCAACCAACTGGCAAACCAGATTGTGCAAATACCCAAAATAAATTGGCAGTGGGTGGGATCACACAAACATTCCATCACAGAGGGCAATTTCAAAATCTTTTTAAAAACAGGATTGCATGTCAGCATAAAACAACAAATGTACTACTGGATTTTTATGATTCAGCTAAGCCTAAAGTGCCTTCAAACTATTCACTTTTTGTTTAATATGATACACCCCTGTTATATATATATATATATATATATATATATATATATATATATATATATATATATATATATATATATATATATATATATATATATATATATATACATATATATAGATTCGTTAATTTTATTTTCAACTTAGTCCCTTTATTAATTTTTGGTCACAACAACGGAATGAACCGCTAACTTATCCAGCACGTTTTTATGCAGCGGATGCTTTTCCAGCTGCAACCCATCTCTGGGAAACATCTACACACACTCATTCCCACTCAAACACTAGGGACAATTTAGCCTACCCAATTCATCTGTAACACATGTCGTTGGACTGTGTGGGAAACTGTAGCACGCAAACGCAGGGACAACATGCAAACTCCACACAGAAACGCCAACTGACTCACCCGGGGCTCGAACCAGCGACCTTCTTGCTGTGAGGTGACAGCACTACCTATTGCGCCAATGCATCACCAATATATATATATATATATATATATATACTGACCTCAGAGAGCAATTCATTATACCATGTGTTTTTCTTATTATATATGTCAAGTTGAAAGCTGCTGTGTGACATTTCTAAACTTTAAATCAAGCAGCAGAAGATTGTGCAGTTAATGCTGGAATAAAACTGTTTATAGACCAATCATTGACTGTAACCAGGTCATCTGTCCTCAACAGTGGTTATAATTAAAGCCTACAGCTTGAGGTCAAAAACTGTCTTGTGGAGACATTTCTTTACGAAGACAAATGAGCACAGTTGTGTCCAAATAAAGTTTGCACTGAAATGGATGTAATTAGTTCAGCCAGAACTGAGGTTTGATTGGCTTGTACTGTAACTGCAAAAAAAAAAAAAAAAAAGAAAGAGAGAAAGAAAGAAGTTTCTTGCTTAATGAACTGCAGAAATGTTCACTGCACTCTGAAGGTCCATGTCAAATCATACTGAGTAAAAATGACATGTTGCCAGTAAATCTAATTTATGTTGGTAATACACAAATTAAGTCAAAATGACCCAATAAAAAATCTAATAATAAAAATAATAATAAGCTCGCGTTTCTCTTTTAATCTCACCTCTTCTTTTAATACAGCATCTCACACTTTTGGAAGTGAGGAAGCATCTGTGGATATCTGCAGCAGATCTCTGTGTGATGGTTAATTTGTTCTCGCCTGATTACAGCTGAGATTAGATCAGATTACAAAATCTGCTATCAGACATCATGTTGAGCGAAACAAAGCTGTTTACATTCAGTATGATGTCTGCTCTCCTGATTTGACTCTTTCATTCTCACTGTGTGCAATGTGTAAAAACTGATTTGAACAAATTAAGATCAATGTGTGGCTGCTGGGAAAACATTTAGCAATTTCCGAGACTAGCTGAGACAGCAACTTGAGACTGGTTTGATAAAAGGTGTTCATCCTATACCAGAGTGACTACAGGAGTTTTGGGAGTCCTATTTTGGAAGACAATAAAGAACTACTGTAGATGTGATTGTCACTTTTGCTCTCATCATAAAAGAGTAGACACATTTTAGGATATGTTAAGGCTAAAAAAATCTTCCTATAAACAGCATATCAAATTACACTATAAAAGGAAACAAACTGTATGCATCATTTGGTTAAGACAGAGGATTGCTTTGATTTGCAAAATAATTTGTACACTATCTGATAAGACAGAGACAAGTCAAATTATTGACATGATAATTGCAGTGTGCACAGGGGTTAATGGAGATTACTTTGAAATTAAATGTGCTTAAGTTTTAGGGAAAGTACCCAGAGGGATCTATCAACGATATTTACAAATATGAAATGTTGACCTAAGATTATTTCTTTGATTAAAATGTAGGATTGTATAATACAATAATAACAGTGGGTTTGCATGTTCTCCCCCCTGTGATTGTGTCTGTTTTCTCTGGTTCATCCGGTATCCCTTACAGTCCAAAGACGTGCTTTATAGGTGAATTGGATAATCTAAATTGGTCATAGTATGTGAATGAGAGAGAGGATGTGAGTGTTTCCCAGCAATGAGGGTTATACTCTGGGTGCTGAGATGTGGCTGGAAAGGCATCCACCAGTAAAACATATGTCAGAATAAAAGGCGATTCATTCTGCCTTTGAAACCCCGATAAGGCAGGGAAAATGCCAAAGGAAAGTGAATGGTGAGTGTGTAGTCCAACAATAAATATATGTAATTAATAAATTAATAATCATTTCATTACACTACTCTCAACCTTCTCCGCACTTATGGAATGTTGCAGAATTATAAATATTATTGCTTTCTACTCTAATATACATAAATGTTAAGCTGCTTTGGCACAAACTACATTGTAAAAGTGCTCACAGTCCCCAAAAAAAGAGACAGAACGGAATAAATTGTTTTCAGTTGTTTGCTTTATCAAAGTAACTTTTACCCGTGTCAATGTATTTATTTAATTGCATCATCATTTGATGCACTCTGACACATCATCAGTGATGTTTCCTGGGTTCACAGGGAATTTCAGGTCAATCCAACACCCTTAACCAGCTATTGATCAAATTCCATCTTGTATTCAGTTGCACCATCCCATTCGAGGCTTTCTTCTTTTGATCCACAGCCTTCTCAAAATGATTTCTATTGCCTCTATGACTGACTTACAATTCTTTGCTTACTGGCCCAGCTAATGCCCAGCATGTTCAAAACCCTGCAGAGAAACTTAAAGGCAAACCCATGCTAACAATTGCTTCAATCCCTTGCCTGTATTCAGCTCATTCACCTCCTATATACAGTCCTTCAAAGGAACTATGAGTTCTGATGATCTCTACCCATCGAGTCTTAGCAAAGATATAGCTACAGTATTTGGAAATTGCAGCTGGTTTCCCTGGTTTTCTTTTAACTCCCAGATTTGTGACATTATTTGCTGGCAAAAACAGGTGGTCCAGATATAGCCTTTTTTTGCTACAGCTCTGACAAAGGCGATGGTGTTCTTGTTTGAGTGCTGATGCTAGCTAAAGTTGATCCAGCTCTAGGTATCTAAGTTGGTCCAGCTCTAGGCTCTATGGTATCTGCAAGACTTGTTATGCCAACAATAATGACCCTCATCCATGGCTCCTGGACAACTGCTCTGAAGATATGGACTGATATCTTTCTTAGGCTAGTGGTGTTCAAACTTGTTCCTGTTCTGTATAGTTTACCTCCAACGTCCTTCAACACACCTCCCTGGAAGTTTCTTGTATACCTAGAGAGAGCTTGATTAGCTGGTTCAGTTGTGTTTAATTGGGGTTGGAACCAAAATATGTACTGTTGGTGTGCGTACAGGAACAGGGTTGGGAAACACTGCTCTGGAAACATTTAATATTTATATAACCACTGATTTATATTTCAGAACTCTTTAATGAATCAAAAGTAAACAGTACAGTATTCTGTATATGAATATCATTACTGTCATTTAGTGATCAGTTTAATAACCCCCAGCTTTTGAAAGACAGTATGCTTTACACAAATAAAGTGCAATACATCATAAAGTACCTCGGGATCCTTCTTGCCTCTATATTTAATTTGTGCATCTGCAAACATCAGTAGGTTACATACCACAGAAATAAAGAAAGATACAGTCCGGGAAACAGATAGATCTGCTGACCTGTATAAGGTTACACAAGTTAATGATGAGCAGATGGCTGTCTCATCACCTCTGTCCCAGTCCTTGATACAGGATTACACAAGCTAGTTTCTAGGGGCACTCGATTTCACAGGAGCTAGATAAATAAAGAAATGCATGAATGACATCAATTATGATGATTTAGGCCATTTGTTTTTCACATTTGACAGATGTCTCCAAATGGTTTGGAATCCACATCCTTGTTTGGTCACGCTTAAGCTCGAGCAGTTTGCTAGCTCGAGAGTACTCAGTGCATGAATTAATGATAAAGAAATCCACCTGGAAAACTGTGTTAAGGTCATCTTAAATACATTGTCAATGATTCATAACCCAAAATTAATTCAAACTGTTTTCTCTGAAAATGTTTTAGACGCCAGGCGAGGATGTGCTGTCGCCTCACAGCAAGAAGGTCGCTGGTTCGAACCTCGGCTCAGTTGGCGTTTCTGTGTGGAGTTTTCATGTTCCCCTTGCCTTCGCGTGGGTTTCCTCCGGGTGCTCCGGTTTCCCCCACAGTCCAAAGACATGCGATACAGGTGAATTGGGTAGGCTAAATTGTCTGTAGTGTATGAGTGTGTGTTTGAATATTTCCCAGAGATGGGTTTCGGCTGGAAGGGCATCCACTGCGTAAAAACCTGTTGGATAAGTTGGCGGTTCATTCCGCTGTGGCGACCCCGGATTAATAAAGGGACTAAGCTGACAAGAAAATAAATTTATGTTTTAGACGCCTTCTGTTTTGTAGTTGTTGTTTTTTTTCACTCTGTTCAAGAAGATGTTTTCTTGTAGCGGTGATAATGTCACTCAATGAGTCACATATATAAATTGCTTCCCATTCTGTTCTCTGCAATCTCAATTTTGTTCTTTTTTTAACAGCTTGATTTTATTATAGGCCTGATTGCAGTGTTTTAGGATTGTGTTCAGACCAAGACAAGACAAAGTCGTTGAGGGGTCCAAGTCCAAGTCCAGGTCAAGACTAAGACCAGTCAAGCACTTCTGTTAGCCAGCACTTGCACTAATGATGACATTTCCTGCCCCATTTGAGCTACAAACACAATTTAGGTATCACTGGAAAAGAAAGACACTTGGATCCTTACTATGTTTCATACTTACACAGAGTATACAATGCTCCAAGTTAAAGATGCTGGAGTAACAAGGAATAAAACATTGTACTGTGCTCAACATTTGTTATTTCAAATAAAAACACAGCAACAATTAGTTCTGTAATAACCTAGTAAGCAATAGCCCCTTTCACACATTGATACCGGTAAATATCTGGAAAATTTCCGAAACGATTTTACCGGTATATTCAAAAAAAGCACTTTTCACACAGGCGAGGAAGTTACGGAATTTTGTAAAATGCCGGCAAATTCTGACATCATTCACCACAATTGAGCTTTAAATGCTAATTTTTTCCTTCTGCATTCACACAGCGCAGCATTCCGGCAAATTACCGGTAATGTTACAACTTCTATATCCGGAAAATAGCCAGAACGAATTTACCTGCATTTTCAAAAAGGACCTGTCCACACATACAACCTTTCCGGAAAATTGCCGGTAATTTTCCGGAAAGGTCTGTATGTGTGAAAGGGGCTTATGTCTTGAAAGCCAAATGTCTCATGAGTTTATATCAAAGTTTATATCATAGTTTATATCAAAACAATATCTACGTTCACAGTTTAGTTTTTTTCTTCGGAGAGAAGACACTTTGAACTATTCATCACCTAGAGTTGAAAATGTACAAAACCAAAAATAAATAAATAAATTAATAAGTACTCAAATAACTTATTAATAAAGTCATCTGGAATGGCAAAGAAAGAACTCAAAGTTCATCAAGATTCTTTGAATTCATCTTCAATGACTTTTTCCGTCATTTTAACCCAGACATGCTCACTAATGTTAATGTCTGGTGAATGGGCTCACCAATCTAAGAAATGCCCTGATAACTAAGAAATGCCCTGATAATAAAAGTAAAACTGAAAAAAAAAAAAAAAAAAAAACAGATGTACATACGTATAAGTATTAATTAACAATCAAATTAATAATACACACACATATATATATATATATATATATATATATATATATATATATATATATATATATATATATATATATATATATATATATTTTTTTTTTTTTTAAATATGTAACAAAATTACTTTTTTTATTTTATATTCCCCAGGAGACAGCAAAATTGTCTCTATGTGTTCTCCTTAAAACATTTTAAACTGTTTAGAAACATCTAAACATTACAAAAGCTTAGAAGATACTACTCAAAATCTTGACAATGCACAGTTTTTTGCACATTTTTTTTATTACATAGAATTTATCCATTTATTTCTCCATTTTCTGTATTTGCTCATAAAATGTACAACAACAAAAAATCAATGTGACATCAGATCTCAATTTTAAGTGGCATCACAGTTTTTTTTGCTTGTAATAATAATAATAATAATAATAATAATAATTATAATAATAATTATTATTATTATTATTATTATTATTATTATTATTATTATTATTATTATTATTATTATTATTGCAAATTAAATGAATAAATAAATACTTAACATATTTAAAAATATAATAATAAAACAAAAGGCCTAGTTTAAAACTAGAAGACAATTTGGGATCTTGAGAGGAGCTTGTACCTTGTCTCTTGTTTTATTTACAAGACTATTTTATTAACCATGTCCTTTTTAATGGCTAATCATATTTATTGCCCCATTAATAAAGGCTTTTCATCAGCGCTGTGGAGTCTCTGAATTGCCTTTTAATCAAAATTGTGTCAACATGCCTCAGTCTGCTGCTTTTCCCCACTGGCCTGAGAAGAGAGAGAGAGAGAGAGAGAGAGAGAGAGAGAGAGAGAGAGAGAGAGAGAGAGAGAGAAACTGAAGCGAATGGAAAGTAAATCACTGATGTGCTGTGCGGCTGTTGATAAAACCTGATTGCAAAGGTCAAAACAAGGCTGTTGTCAGTTCAAATATCTAAGGAATGCTAAGAAATGTGTAGTTGGGTTTTTATAGTCAAACCATCAAAACACAACCGCAATCAGACAAACAAGAGGAGGAAAGAAGGTAAATAAATAAATAAATATTAATTGCACAGATCTGCAGTCGTCTATATAGCGATTCATTGACAATGTTTGTGTACCCCGTGTGTGGCTTGTGCTTGTGTTTTTGCCTTTTGGGCTTATAATCCTGTTGTGCTCAGTTGTTTCAAATAATCAATATATTTGTTCTTGACCTGAAGTGCCATGGCAACTAGTGGTGTCCATGTAGTCGGATGTGTCTATGAAGAAGGACTTCTCTTTCACACCACTCAGTCTACTCTTCTCTTCCTCCATTAAGACAGCTGAACACAAACCCTGACACACACACACACACACACACACTGCTTAGACGTTTCCTCTTTACAAAATCACGATACAACAAAATGTAACCAGCAAACAACTCACAACATGGGAAAAAGCCACAACACAGCTTAAACAAGCCAAAACACAATGTAATTAAGCCCAAACACAAATAAATTTTAAAGCAAACCTAAATTCACAGCACACAGGGATCAAGCCAGAAC
Organism: Danio rerio; assembly: GCF_052040795.2. Taxonomy (NCBI): domain Eukaryota; kingdom Metazoa; phylum Chordata; class Actinopteri; order Cypriniformes; family Danionidae; genus Danio; species Danio rerio. The sequence goes on from NC_141027.1 coordinate 46,070,879, forward strand.
ACAATGGAATTTAAAAACCCAATATAAGTTAAACCCAATATAATCCCCAACAAAATGAAATGGAATCCTGACCTCTAGAGGGCATTTGATCTGCAGAAACAGCCAATAACTTATATTCATTCATTCCTTCATTCCTTCCTTCATTCATTCATTTATTCATTCATTCATTCATTTATCTATTTATTTATTTATTTATTTATTTATTTATTTATTTATTTAGTATTTATTTATCTATTTATCTGTTTATTTATTTATTTGTTTGTTTGTTTTTCTATTTATTATTTCAGTTAATTTTTTCTATTTATTTATTTATTTGTTTTTTTTTATCTATGTATGGTATATATGTATTTCATTCATTCATTTTCTTTTCGACTTAGTCCCTTTATTAATGTATCTATTTTTTTACTTTTTTATTTATGATGCACATAACGAGTATGTAAAATTTAAATAGCATAAAAATTATCACAGAAAGTAATATCATATGAAGGATATAAAAATAAAATATCATAATGCAGCAATTGCCATGCTGTTAAGCACTTTATAACAAACCTTATCCATTGCATACATTATGCATGTAAACATTTGCCCCTTGCTCCCCTAGTCTTACGTAGTCAGACCTTGGACTGATGGCTGAAGATCAGTTAACATTTTTTGCAGGCATTTTTCACAACTTAACCAACCAATCCTATTTCGTTTTGTGACATCATGTGCATCCAATGCACCATTAACTAAAAACCATTTTAACACTTTTACAACAATGGTGCATCAATATTTTGAGTGATCTGTCAGCAAAAACACTTTTTTTGAGTTTCAGTCCTGATTTTGGTGAAGCATTTCTGCATTAAGATCCCACAGACTGAGATAAGTAAACCAGTTTTCTTTGTTTTGTAAAAGCAGATAGTTTGTTGTAATTGTGAGGAAAAAAGAATAATGAAAGTGTTTCACTGCCAGAATCTAAAAAGTGTGCATAAGCACACCTTAATGTTTGCTGACAGCATGTTAGAGCATTTATGTAGTGAACCTCAAGTGCAATGCATCTAATAAAAATAGTCAAGTGCTCATCATCAGTTATCCTCACAACAACAGATGGGTGCATGTCACTAAAGTCATTTCTACTAAAACACTCAGAAATTAAACTAAACATGCTATCACTCACCCTTGTATACCAGTGTGCACTTTGTTTTGCAAGCCATGGCAATGTGACATAAATCTACCATTATATTAGTGTCAGTTTTTTTTTTTTTTTTTTTTTTTTGTCCACATATGCAGTAATATGAGAATAAAAAGTCTTTTGCCATACCATTCAGCAAACAAGTTAAACTATCTCATTTAAATTCCAATTTAATGCCTCAAGCCAACTGTTGGATTTATTAAAAATATATATATAATGTTTAGTCATGCAAAGTAAAGAATGTTGGATTTAATATAACTATTTGAGCATTGCCATTGATGTAAACATCATAGCTTTTTAATCTAACAGAATTGTTAAAAGACTTGTTTTTTAATTAATTAATTAATTAATTAATTAATATATTTAGTGTGTGTGTGTGTGTGTGTGTGTGTGTGTGCGTGTGTGTGTGTGTGTGTGTGTGTGTGTGTGTGTGTGCGCGTGTTTGTGTGAACCTCCATACATGACTGATGTGTCCTTGATTGTTTTCTTCGATCAGTATTCTGTCTGTGCTCATGCAAATGCTGTTTTGAAAATACTGTATCTTCAAAATTTGTAGATGACATTTTTTATGCATGTTTCTTTTATTTGCACATACTACATGCCTGCTCTTGACATGGTTTGAAAAAATATATATTTAACTGTCTCAATCACTCGAAGCCAAGCAGGTAGGGTGCTTACAGGCATCCCGTTTTGTTGATGTGAAAAAGTGGCTATGTTTTTATGTCAACATGCATATGTATCCTTTTAACCCAGAGACTTATCATCTCGTGACAGATTGCAGATAATTTCAGTACAGAGGCTGAGAAATTGTTCTGCATTCTGTTTAGTTATGCATGCTGTTGCATTTTCAGAGAACACCTCGAAATATATAGTAGTGATTTCGAAACCTAGTTTTCATCTCATGTTAAATCCTGATTTTGAGTTCACACTCAGTTCAGATATAACACTAGAACTACCAAAGTCCTATAACCATAGGAATGGCCATATGTACCTAATCATGACCATTAATAATGTAGCCTTAAGGTTGTATGCAATTCTTTGATTTCACCTCCTTAGCTAAAATACATTGGAGTGCATTTGTTCAAATGCTTTTATTGTTATCTGTGCCAAAATGTAAAAGTGTAAAGTCACTCTGTGACATACTAAGATGCTGGCCAGATTCGTTGTACTTTTTATTTAACACATGATGCAGAATGCATGATAATAACAGTAACACTTTACAATAAGGTTCATTAGTTAATGCATTTACTAACATGAACTAATCATAAACAACACAAGTACAGCATTTATTAATCATAATTGAACATTTACTAATGCATTATTAACATCCAAGTCCATGCCTGTTAACATCAGTCAATGCACCATGAGTTAACATGAACTAACAATGAACAACTGTATTTTCCTTAACCAACGTTAACTAGCATAAACAAATACCGTACTAAATGTATTGTTTATTGTTTGTTTATGTTGGTAAATGCATAAATTATTATTAACTAATGAACCTTATTGTAAAGTGTGACCATAATAACTTATGTGGCTTACATTCTTTGATACTGCAAGTAAAAGTTTATCTGTCCCTTCATGGTGGATCCTCATTATGCAAATTAGAGCCCAGAGTCAAATAAAATTTCCCGCGTGGCTTTTTCTCTCATGCTATTGGTCAGCCTGTAGAAAATAGGTGTGACTTGACCAATAGTTAAAATCCATCTACCCCCCAAAATCCACGCAGATTGTCTTCATCGTAATACCCCCAGGGAAGAAGGCGTTTCTGTACTCGTGTGACAGTCTACGTTTCGGATTTTCCGACAAGTATAAGCTCAGTTAAACACCGCACCTCGCGTATCCTCCGATCTGCGCTGCAAACTCCACACAAACAACAAAATGACTACTTATGAGACTCCATCTTCCAAGCATCAGAGAAAATCGCACAACACAAAAGAAAGAGTGATGCAAGTATTTCTTTATATGCCTTTTTAGGCTGTGCCCCTTATAAGGTGTTTAATGATACTTGGTGGTTCTTAGTAGTCATGTGACACTGAGTGAGATTTGTCATTCTTTTATATAAATTCTCTATTTTTCTTGCTGTTTTATTTTATGTTTTGTACGTTTGTTTGTTATGTTTAGGCTAGTCATTAAATCATTTTATAACCAAGTTGGATTGTCTTTGTTTTGCCTCACAGAAACTGTCTCTTTAATGACAAAAGATACCTTTCTACCAGCTTATTAGAGTTTAATAAAACTCTAAACTATTCATCTACTTCACAAGAAACATAAGTTCTTTTCCATATAAATAAACAATTAAAAAGTGTGCTCAGATGAGTGGACGAAGTCTTTGTTATATTTATTTTGTTAAATTAACTGTAAGTTAATTCTGAATATCCCTAATTATTTTTTTATTGTTAATATTAATTGATAATACTCATAAATTGAGCTCATTTTGTAACAATACTGAATGTCATTTACACCATGTCATATTTTACATTCAAATATTCTGTTGATGACTTTGAATGCTTGATATATATTATAACTATTTATTACATCATTAAAACTACTAGACTGCCACTAAAGATAATGGGTAATAAATGAATTCATAATGAATGAATATATGTATTTGTAATGTTAGAATAGTTCAAAATAAACAGCAGGACACACAACTGAAATGATGAAGAACATGAAAATGTATACTGTTCACTGCTATTGTTGCTTATCACAAACAAAAACAAATTATTTCTTTGCACAATATAAATAAATAAATAAATAAAAGTACAACTGCCCCATCCCAATAATTTTGTAAACATATCCTCTGTTTTTTTGGACCATTCCCTTGCAATAACCAGAATCTAGGACTGTGCTAAAGAGCTGTTGTTGTTTTTCTGGCTGAGTTGTATGAGAGAGCTATACATCAACGAAAACGGCTCTCGTCCTGTGAGTCTCCATTTAATAAGCTATGCACTCAAGATAAAGATGATTCATCGAAAACAAATGAATTGATACGGTGGAGGTGGGCATCTGTGAGGTAGTATGATTGTGTTCACAGAAGCAGGAGCCTGGCACACACAACAGATAACAGCAGGAGTAATTCACACTAATGCTGGGCATACATCAAGAGCCAACAGAGGCCTTAGGCTGGCAGAAAGTGAGAAAGAAAGTGAGCGTGAGACTGAATGGAAGCAGAGTCCCATATCAGATACACACAGAGAGAAACAGAGATGCTAACAGGATTATTTATGTTAGCTTGTTTAATCATGCAAGAACCAGAAAGCACCCTGTCTTTCAATCTGAGCTCCTTTGAACCATGACATTGCTGTGTCAGTTGTTGGATTATATTCAGCAATGTGTTCTGTTGTCGGTTTCTTAGAAGAAGAAAAAATTGCTGGTCTAGACAACTGATAAAGCTGTGGCACATATGATTGCCACATCCTTGGAAAAAATATATATTATGTAAGTGTATGTGTAATTAAATCACCAGGCTTTGAATTTCCACTTTATTGCAAATAAAATGGCATCATAAAGGAACTTAACAGTGGTGACTAATGTCAGTCTTTACTCAATGGTCAACTTTTGATAAGTTAATTGAATCCCTCTGTAATTAGCAATCTGTCACAAAGAAGCATTAAAGGGAGAAATAATCATAACTATGCTTTGTGATTGTCAGATATGTGACAGGTTAATGGTGACAAGGTGAACAGTGGTATTATAGTTAATAAGGCATTAATATACACTCACTGGTCACTTTATTAAGTACACCAGTCTAACTGCTTGTTAACGCAAATTTCAAATCAGTCAATCACATGACAGTAACTCAAGGCATTTAGGCATGTATACATGGTCAAGAGGATCTGCAGTTCAAACCGGGCATCAGAATGGAGAAGAAAGTTGATTGTGTTTGACATAATTATTTTGTATTTTAAACTATCGGGTTTTTGTAATTCCAACAAAATGTAGGTTTTCTCTGGGTGCTCCGTTTTCCCCCACAGTCCAAAGATATCTAATATAGGTGAATTGGATGAACTTAATTGACCGTGATGTATGAGTGAGTGTGGTAATGAGTGAGTGTATGGGTGTTTCCCAGTACTGAGTTGCAGCTGGAAGGGCATCTGCTGTGTAAAACATATGCCGGAATAGTTCATTCTGCTATGGCGACCCCCGATAAATAAGGGACTAAGACAAAGTAAAATGATTGAATGAATGAATGTTTAACAGAGCAAGAACATTTTCATTCCACTTCTTGTTTTTCTGTTTTTTATTCTTCTTTTTTTTTCTAGAACAAAGGTGTCAAACTCAGTTCCAAAAGAGACGCAGCTCTACACAGTTTAGTTCCAACCCTAATTAAACACACCTGTTCAAACTAATTGAGTCTTTCAGGGTTGTTTGAAAGTGTGTTGGAGTAGTGTTGGAACTAAACTGTGCAGGGCTTCGGCCCTCCAGGAATTGAGTTTGACACCCCTGTTCTAGAGCATGTCAGATTCCTTTTAGTTTAGCTGGATTCATAACATTTTTAATTAACTTATTTTATATATATATATATATATATATATATATATATATATATATATATATATATATATATATTTTATAGTCAATGTTGCAACCCAAGCTCATTCTGGAAACGTAGCCCCACGGACGTTTCTGGAGACCGCGATTTACGTGGCCGGAGGTACGTAAAGGCCGCGTTTGGTTTTTTTCGAGCGAACGATGCGGGGCGGTGTGGCGCCGCTCCGCCCCTCCTCTTCGCACTCGCCGGCTGACGGCTCGCCTCCGAATGGAGGGCTTTCCCGACACAATCAGTTTGTCCACCTAGCTCACAGCATTGCGTCGGCGGAGTGGAGGCCCCGGACGAGGAAGAGGAGGAGCCGAAGCCGGCCGCGGTGGACGACGACTGGGATCGAGTCCGGGGAACAGCAGGTTCCGGAAATCAGGTTAGACGGAAAACAGAATCCGAAAAATGAGGGCGAGAATGCGGCGGGATCTGAAAACGCGGTCGAAATCGAAGACGAGGGCTTTTGCTTTTTTTTTTTTCCCGATCCGGCGGCTTTTCGCCGAGACGCGAAAAAGCGCGCACTGCACCCTCTCGTGGATCCGTGAAAACAAAAAAACGCTCGAATACGTACCTCCCGTGACGTAAATCGCGGTCCGCAGAAACGTCCGCGGGGCTACGTTTCCACAATGACCCCGGGTTGGGTTTCCCCCACAGTCCAAACACATGGATTATTGGTAAACTGGATAAACTAAAATTGACCTTGGTGAATGAATGTGTGTAGATGAGAGAGTGTATGGGTGTTTTCCAACACTAGGTTGCGGTTGGAAGGACATCCACCACATGAAACATATGCCAGAGTAATTGGAAGTTCATTCCACTGTGGTGACCCCAGACAAATCAGAGACTAAGCTTAAGGATAGATGGTGAGTGAGGGTCAATATTATTAGCACCCTTAGGATTTTTTTTTCTTTGGTTATAGAAGTATGTTTAAACCAAAATGTAATGATTTAATTTAACTTGCCTAACTATCTTAATTAACCTAGTTAAGGCTTAAGTTAAGCAAATTTGGCAATTTCAAATTACACTTAGTGACTTTTGTATTGATTTATTGATTAATGACATGGCAGAAACTGTAATAATGGATCAATTGAATGCGTAATGAATGTGTCTGAGCACACATGCACAGCTTTTTTCTAGTGAGTTTGATCCATTACTATGCCATTAGCTGTTAGGAAGAATGCAGGCAGTTTGATAAAAACTGTAAAACAGTTCTTCTGATGATACAGGTTGAACATTGCATGGTTAGAAAGACCTTTCAGACAATCTGATCTGATGTGAGAACCAATTGTTTCATGTCAGCCTATTCAAAAGAATATTATTATACTAGTACTGACTATAAGGATTGTGACTGTGCACAGATGCTGCTGAAACAGATGTTGATTAACACCATCTAAAATGTCGCTTACATAAAGAACAAAACAACACGGTAGAAAAGAAAGCATGCTTAAGCTGACTGCTGGCTTTGAGTTGAACTTTAATGAACCAAACAATCCAGAATAACCCAAGTTCAGGATGGAGAACATTTGCAGTTCTGAGATTAAAATCTTATAAACACACATCCAGATGTTTAACAAGTCTCAGAGCAATAATGACTGAAATTTGTTTAAGGTTGTTTCCAGAGATCCTCACGCCAGGCCAATGATCTCTATGGATCTCATTGGCACTCTAGATGCTTATCTATAATTTGCAGTTAACAAAAATACAGCAACATATCGACCTCTGCATGAGATAAATAAAATATAAATAAAATGTGTGTCATATTGTAATGCATATTTTGTACTTTTTCCCCCTCAATAGTTCATGTTTCATGTTTTATATATATATATATATATATATATATATATATATATATATATATATATATATATATATATATATATATATATATATATATATAGTGTACAACATAAAACATATGGAGCAGTTAACCCAATATAAAGAGCAAGCTGCCACACAAACTGTGAATAAGCAGAAGTGTCACTAACTGAGTGCCCTAAAACTGCTGGAACTGGCTGCCTGCTCTCTGAACTTGTCGACACAGCACCTTAAAAATACACTGTTCCATGAAGAAAGATGCTGACAGCCAGTCAATAATAATGAAATTGACTAAATAGTGAAATAGCAAAATAGGTTGCCATTCATTTTTTAAATATAATATGCTGCCTGTGAGATTCTCAGAAATTTGAAAAGTAAACTTTTTTTTTCATTGACAGTGCAAGCAGTGTTATTTATTTATTTATTTATTTATTTATTTATTTATTTATTTATTATTTAATTGTTTGTTTGTTTGTTTGTTTGTTTGTTTATGTATTTATTGTCCAAAAAGCAAATTTCTTTGCTGGTGTTTTATGAAAAGGTTGTCACTAGCTAAGTTTCCATCCACCTATTTTTATGCGTGTTTTGCGCATAAAAAAACAATTGATGGAAACGCCACGATGTGCATAAATTTTGAAATTTATTATTTACAGCATAAATTACTTGGTCACACTTTACAATAAGGTTCATTAGTTAATGTTAAGTAATGCATTTAGTAACATGAACAATACATTTACTACAGTATATATTCATGTTAATAAACGTTAGTTAATGAAAATACAGTTGTTTATCGTTAGTTCATGTTACCTCATGGTAATTAAATAACTAATGTTAGCAAGCATGGACTTGAATGTTAATAATACATTAGTAAATGTTTAATTATGATTAATAAATGCTGTACAAGTGTTGTTCATGATTAGTTCATGTTAGTAAATGCATTAACTAATGAACCTTATTTACGCATAACTTTATACAGTAGCATTTGACTCCCAATGTTGCTGTACTTATGTTTTTTTTTTTTTTCACAGGATCCTTTTGACAACGGTTGCATGTTTGAAAGGACTGTGACTGAAAGTGTTTTTTTTTTTTTTCATTTTGTTTTTTACACATCTATCACATCTGTCTCCCAGAGGAACATTCATCCCATGTGTATCCAACTGAATCTTATCCAGCAACTTTAGTCTTAACTGGTTTGCTATACTGCAATCCTCATGTGGTCTGGTCTGCCCTACAATCTTATTTTCGGCTGCAGAAGTTCAATGAGATCTTAGACTGATAGGTCAAAAGCCTTCAGACATGACTCCAAGCAGTTCACTGGCAGACAAAGCATCAGCGATAGAGAAGCAGGGCTGAAGCAGCTCGACTTTTCTGGTTTTGTCTGCTGAATGCAACCATTCTGATGATTGTATACTTCCTAAGACTGGAATTATTATTTTGTTTTTTAAATAATGTAGACCATTTCATTATATGTGCTGTATATTTACATGAAAATATTATTATATATTACTATTATTATTTATACATTGTAAGGCATCACCTTGACAAAAGCTGTGTTTACTAGACTGAACTCACTTGACAATCTTCTCTTGCTCGCTCTTTATTGATTGAGTGTATTTTGTTTTTGTCATAAAGTGGCCACCAGAGTCTTTATGAGGAAGGTCACATACATTTGTAGTGGTTTTCTTAGACACAGACATCTACAGGTTAAGCTGACAGCATCTACTAGAAAAAAATGTGTTGTGTTTACTTTCAAGCATAGACATTTGCAATCAATGAGCCGTTTCAATCACACCACTTAACATATAAATCAAAACAGATATTCTCAATTGAAATAATTTCCATAAAACTATAGGATGTAAACATTGCAAAAGACTGTAAAATGACAGTGATTTATATGGTAAACACACACACACACACACACACACACACACACACACACACACACATACACACACATATATATATATATATATATATATATATATATATATATATATATATATATATATATATATATATATGAGCAATATCACACTCATAGCAGTGCGATATGGCTGTATATCGGCACTGGTGGGAGGCGTGCGTTGTCTTAGTGCCTAAGTGCCCCCAACAGTGCCGATATACAGCCATATCGCACTGCTATGAGTGTGATATTGCTTTTATACAACAGCTTGACGGCATAAGTGTGTATATAAAAACACAATCAAACATGGAGAAAAAAAACTTCTTTATGAGGAACGACTTTCTTCTGGGTTTTAAATCATAAGATGACAGTTAAACAACTGAGCAAGGATCTTTTAAACTTTAGATTGTATTGTCTGCTTTTTGCTGGCTGCTTTGTGGGCGGAGTAATACACAAAGGGTAAAGAGGCTGTACAGGTGCTGATATTACTTTAATATCACGACCATCAGCCAATCAGATTCGAGAACCAGACAGAACTGTTGCGTATATATATATATATATATTGAAAATTTTACCTGGTTAATAGCAAGTTATACTGTATATATGTTTGGCATTGCATTTTTTTTGGCATCACACGTTATGTTTATTTTAATTTTTTTGTTTGCTTTCTTTTTTTTTTATCAGTTATGCATAATAGCTAGATACAAATGTAGATACAAATGACTAATTTTTAATGATCTAAGCATGTGATTTAAAGAGCAAACAAACTACATGTCCAAATCCACTTTTGCTGTTTTATAGATAAGAAAATTGTAAGTGCACCCTGCACATAGAGGAGAAACATTGTCTTTATTCTATTCTATTCTATTCTATTCTATTCTATTCTATTCTATTCTATTCTATTCTTATTATTATTATTATTATACTATTATTATTATTATTATTATTATTATATATAACTCTACAGAATGTATTTTTATTTTATTGTACTTGTCTATTAAGTATGTTTGATAAAAAAGAAAAAAAAACTAAGGATTATTATTTTTTTTTAATCAAAGCCTTATTTTAAGCTTGACACAAATAGAACTGAAATTCATGAGAAAGCTACTGAAGTCTAACAGGTGGTGTTGGTGGATGTTTGAGGTGGAGGTATACAAACTTACCTGACATGAGGCTGGAGGCTGTTTACACCTGCAGTGATTGGATGACAGGTTCTCCTAAAGGTTGAAGGATGAGCTTCATTTCATGCTTTCCTCCACACTGTGTGAACTGTGGCCATGCTCTAACATGTCAGCACCAGAGTGAGCGACACATGTACATTATTGAGGCCAGAGGTGACAGAGAGGTACAATGTGAACTTCCAGAGAGGTTATACAATCTGGAACACCATTAAATCTCTGGTAGGGTGTTGTTAGCATGACGTGTATGACAAGGCTTCTTAAACCAAGAGCTGAAGACACAGTTACTAGTGTCACTCCACTTCCTGTTGACAGCCAATGAATGCAGGTGACAAGCCCCATGCTGGTTCTATGTGAATATACAAGGAGCTTTTAAATGGTATACGCAGTCATAAATACATACCCTTGAGTCCAAGCGAGGACACTGGCTTGCCCCCTGCTGTGTGTGACATGGGCAAAATTAGCACCTTTTAGCAAAGTGTTGTTTGGCGTTTCCCCTCGACGAGGCGGGGTGGAGGTAGTTTGCGTAAACTGTCTCTCAAATTGGGTGCACAAGTCGTTAGGCACGAAGAGGGAGTGGAGAGCACTTGGTGCTGCCGTAGCAACAGGGAGAAGAGCACAAGAGCCTCTTTCTGTTCCAGGAAAATATCCTTGAAATGTTTGCTGCATTCATCTGGTATGTTTACCAACAATTAGCATGGATTTTATACTTGACAAAAAAAGTCATAATAATAATAATAATAGCATAACAAGTTGTCCATTTAAAATACTCTTTACTCCAGACACCACTGGACAGACAAAACAATACAAATCACACATGCATTAAAAAAGACAACTAGATTCTTAAAGTTTGAGAACAAACTTTGAGGCTGGCTTGTGAAAGCCTGACGGTAATAGTTTATTTAGTTTAAACAGTTTTAAAAAGTATGAAAAGATAGATAGATAGATAGATAGATAGATAGATAGATAGATAGATAGATAGATAGATAGATAGATAGATAGATAGATAGATAGATAGATAGATAGATAGATTAGCATGTTATTACCATGATTTTAACGTGAAATAGCATGTTGTTAGCATGATTCTAGCATGAATTAGCATGTTACTAGCATGATTTTAGCATGAATTAGCATGTTGTTAGCATGATTTTAGCATGAATTAGCATGTTACTAGCATGATTTTAGCATGAATTAGCATGTTGTTAGCATGATTTTAACATGAATTAACATGTTGTTAGCACCATTCTAGCATGAATTGGCATGTTACTAGCATGATTCTAGCATGAATTAGCATGTTACTAGCATGATTTTAGCATGAATTAGCACAATTCTAGCATGAATTAGCATGTTACTAGCATGATTCTAGCATGAATTAGCATGTTGTTAGCATGATTCTAGCATGATTTAGCATGTTACTAGCAAGATTCTAGCATGAATTAGCATGCTACTAGCATGATTCTAGCATAAATTAGCATGTTGTTAGCATGCTTCTAGCATGAATTAGCATGTTACTAGCATGATTCTAGCATGAATTAGCATGTTGTTAGCATGATTCTAACATGAATTAGCATGTTACTAGCATGATTCTAGCATGAATTAGCATGTTGTTAGCATGATTCTAGCATGAATTAGCATGTTGTTAACATGAATTAGCATGAATTAGCATGTTGTTAGCATGATTCTAGCATGAATTAGCATGTTACTAGCATGATTCTAGCATGAATTAGCATGTTGTTAGCATGATTCTAGCATGAATTAGCATGTTACTAGCATGATTCTAGCACGAATTAGCATGTTGTTAGCATGATTCTAGCATGCATTAGCATGTTGTTAGCATGATTCTAGCATGAATTAGCATGTTGTTAGCATGATTCTAGCATGAATTAGCATGTTGTTAGCATGATTCTAGCATGAATTAGCATGTTACTAGCATGATTCTAGCATGAATTAGCATGTTACTAGCATGATTCTAGTATGAATTAGCATGTTGTTAGCACGATGCTAGCATGAATTAGCATGATACTAGCATGATTCTAGCATGAATTAGCATGTTACTAGCATGAATCTAGCATGAATTAGGATGTTGTTAGCATGATTCTAGCATGGATTAGCATGTTACTAGCATGATTTTAGCATAAATTAGCATGATTCTAGCATGAATTAGCACGTTGTTAGCATGATTCTAGCATGAATTAGCATGTTGTTAGCATGATGGATGGATAGATAGATAGATAGATAGATAGATAGATAGATAGATAGATAGATAGATAGATAGATAGATAGATCGATAGATCGATAGATAGATAGATAGATAGATAGATAGATAGATAGATGGTGTAAGAGCATGAGTCAAACAAGCCAACCCCCGCCTCTCTACGATGTTCTGATGCTAAGATATAGCTGGTGCCATATCGTTGCTAGGTTAGTCTGTTTTGTTGCTATGGAGTTGATTGACAGCTTAGACTGATGATGTATCAAAGCTTCTTGCCAGTATGAACAGTTAAAAACAACCCCCATGTCTCTATCACACTGCAGCATGACAATATCAGTCTGAACCTCTTTAATGGCAGTCTATGGGACAGTTGCTAGGGTGCAGTATCTGGTTGTTAGGGTGTGGCTAGAAAGTAAAAAGGCCATCAGTAATTGGCTGCTGGCTAGACTGAGTTAAATGAGCTCAGCCATTAGTCTGTAGGACAGTTTGATGCAGAGTTATGAGCTCACAAAGTTTGATCCCATGTAAAGTCAATGAGAGTATTTTGCAATGGAAGTCTATGGGACGGTTTCTAGGGTCCAAAAGTGGTTGCTAGGGCGTGGCCAGAAAGTTTAAAGGTGATCAGTCATTGGCAGTTTGATAGTCTGAGTTAAATGAGCCCAGTTAGAAGTCTGTGTGACATTCTGATGTGGAGTTATGAGGTCACAAAGTTTGATCCAATGTTACGTCTATGGGATTTTTCCGACGGTCCCGGGACGTTTTTCGGGAAACCGAAAGTCGGATCAGTCGGAAAGGATATAGCAACTCGAGTCAGAATAGTTCGGAGGTCTGACCCAAGTTTGATGGTCATAGCTTGAATGGCCTAGGAGGAGATAGAGTTTAATTTTTAGTCTCAGAAGAAGAATAATATAGAAAAATAATAACTAGATTCTTAAAGTTTGAGGACAAACTTTGAGGCAGGCTTGTGAAAGCCTGATGGTAATAGTTTATTTAGTTTAAACAGTTTTAAAAAGTATGAAAAGATGATAGATAGATAGATAGATAGATAGATAGATAGATAGATAGATAGATAGATAGATAGATAGATAGATAGATAGATAGATAGATAGATAGATAGATAGATAGATAGATAGATAGATAGATAACCATGTTACTAGCATGATTCTAGCATGAATTAGCATGTTACTAGCATGATTCTAGCATGAATTAGCATGTTACTAGCATGATAGATAGATAGATAGATAGATAGATAGATAGATAGATAGATAGATAGATAGATAGATAGATAGATAGATAGATAGATAGATAGATAGATAGATAGATAACCATGTTACTAGCATGATTCTAGCATGAATTAGCATGTTACTAGCATGATAGATAGATAGATAGATAGATAGATAGATAGATAGATAGATAGATAGATAGATAGATAGATAGATAGATAGATAGATAGATAGATAGATAGATAGATAGATAGATAGATACCCCCGCTGCTCTAAGATATAGCTGCTGTTAAATCGTTGCTAGGTTAGTCTGTTTTGTTGCTATGGAGTTGATTGACAGTTTAGACTGATGATGTATCAAAGCTTCTTGCCAGTATGAACAGTTAAAAGCAACACATGTCTCTATCACACTGCAGCATGACGATATCAGTCTATGGGATCGTCGCTAGGGTGCCGTATCTGGTTGTTAGGGGTGTGGCTAGAAAGTTAAAAGCTCATCAGTTATTGGTAGTTTGGTAGTCTGAGTTAATTGAGCCCAGTTAAAAGTCTGTGCGACAGTTTCATGTAGAGTTATGAGCTCACAAAGTTTGACCCAATGTAAAGTCAATGAGAGTCTTTTGCAGTGGAAGTCTATGGGACAGTTTCTAGGGTCCCAAAAGTGGTTGCTAGGGTGTGGCCAGAAAGTTAAAAGCTCATCAGTTATTGGCAGTTAGGTAGTCTGAGTTAAATGAGCCCAGTTAGAAGTCTGTAGGACAATCTGATGCAGAGTTATGAGGTCACAAAGATTGGTCCAAGGTTAAGTCAATGGGATTTTTCGGACAGTCCCGGGACGTTTTTCGGAAAACCGAAAGTCGGATCAGTCGGAAAAGATATAGCAACCCGAGTCAGACCAGTTTGGAGGTCTGGTGTGAGTTTGGTGGTCATAGCTTGAAAGCTCTAGGAGGAGATAGAGTTTAATTTTTAGTCTCAGAAGAAAAATAGGATAACAATAGTCTGGCTTGCTACACAAGCCAGCCTAATAAGTTTAATAGGATAACAGTAGTCTGGCTTGCTACACAAGCCAGCCTAATTATGCCAATGGGCGATGCAGTGGCACTGTAGGTTATGCTGTCGCCTCACAGCAAGAAGGTCGCTGGGTCGCTGGTTCGAGCCTCGGTGTTTCTGTGTGGCGTTTGCATGTTCTTCCTGCGTTTGCATGGGTTTCCTCCGGGTGCTCTGGTTTCCCCCACAGTCCTGCGGTACAGGTGAATTGGGTAGGCTAAACTGTCCGTAGTGTATGAGTGTGTGTGTGTTTAAATGAGTGTGTGTTGATGTTTCCCAGAAATGGGTTGTGGCTGGAAGGGCATCTGCTACGTAAAATGTGCTGGATAAGTTGCCGATGTATTCCGCTGTGGTGACCCCGGATTGATAAAGGGACTAAGCCAAAAAGAAAATGAATGAATTTAATGAGTTTTGCCAGATTTCATTAAAGGTGACTGATAACGCACCCCAGTAAGCCTACACTGTAAAACCCAAAAAGTTAAGTTAACCTAAACCGTCTGAGGAAACCGAGTTCAACAAACCATTTAAGTTAAAAAACTAATCCTAACAAGTACTATGAACTTAATCCATTTAAGTAATGACACATTTAATTAACTCATTACCTTTAACACTGAGTTCAAAACTCTTTTCAAATGAGTAGAATTAACTTTGTCAACTACACTCAGTTCATTTGACTGTTGGGTTTTACAGTGTAGTATTTATCAACAATATTAAAATGCTATACTGAGAATTCTCCAAACGGCAGATAAACGTATAGATCAAATTTCTTATCAAAGCAAAAAATTATTGAACTCTTATCATAAAAAATATTAACTTGCACTACACCATCTACACTGAAAAGTTGTTCACTCAACTTAACTTAGTTAAGTCATCTTGTTGCATTGACTCATTTAAGTTGTATTGACCTAATTCTCCAAGTTTTCTTAACTTAAAATGTTTAGTTCACAGGTAAATAATTGACCTTACTACTTATTTTAACTGTAGTTGCAAAGTTTAGTTTTAATAGGTTTACTTACATGATCAAGTTAGCAGAACTTGCCAAGTTTAGTCTAAATACATTAACTCACTTTTTTTATTTCAATTATCTTAATCTAGTAGAGTTTCTCAATTAGAAACAGACAACGAAATATATCATATGTTTTATTAAAGGTCTTTACTCCCAGTTTAGCAATTACACATAGTGTGACTTACAATGTATAGTAATTGTCTTTGCAACATATTTTTGCCTTTACAAAGCCTTTACATAGCGATGCTTCAGCTTTTAGTGTCTGTTGTTGCTTAAATATTTATTATGCATGTATGACAATATATATTTGGTAAAATCTCAGCTGTTGTAAGTCAGAATTTCTCTGGAAATATCTCTTCAACCTTTAGATTGAGAAAATGGCATTCATTTAATTTTTTGTAATTATTTTTAAGTTTAAATATATATTTTTTATATTGTTAAATAATTTAATAGTTTTTGTTGTAAAGTTCATTGTTGTGTGGGAAGAAGAAGACAGGGTCAGCAATATTAGGTAAGCAAGTAGAAGCGAAATTGCATCACTTGACTTCGTGAGACCAATCGAGGATCAAAACATGACATCTCTAGACAGAAATTTAAAACGGAGCAATCGCTCACTTTTTTAAGTCTAACAATCTTGTTTAATCCCACCCCTTTTCGCAGCGCCGTACAACAGAATTTCTCACACACAAACTTTAGTGTGACCGCAGCTTAAGAAGGGAGTCTCTCCAGTCCAATCACTAGAAAGACAGGTGTTATTATAATTTTTGATTGACCTGCTGATTAGCTGCCGGGCTCCGAGCATGCTCTCCCCCCTTATTGGGTGTTTGATCACGCTCACCTCTCCACAGTTTTATATTTAAATAATATTTAAATATTTGAATAATGGTCTACTGTAAACATACAAAGAAGAGATCTGTAATAAAAACTCACCTGTTGTAAAACAATCTGGCCTCTAGGAATGGGCTGCACCCTTTAGAATGAGAAAAACAAGGTCACACTTTATTTTGATGGTCCATTTGTTAAATTTAAGCTACATTCCAACTACATGCCAACTAATTCTCATTGGATTATAAGTAGACTGTTGGGTTAGGGTTTAGGTTGGTTTAGGGTTAGTGTAAGTGGAAATGTACTGACAAAGTTTCTTATATTCAGTTAAATGTCTGTTGAAGGAGCAGTGTCAACAGATATTAAGCATACAGTTTACTAATACTCTAATGGACCATTAAAATAATGTTAGCTAGCATTTTTTAGCAGTTCCAAAAATGCTAAATACAGGCATGTGAAAATTCTGAGACAAAAAGAATTGTCAAGTCCACATCATGGGCTTCATAAGACTTCATTCTCCTTATCTTGAATATGATTATTCAACTATTTAAAAATGTATGTACAATTGGAGATTTAAAATGTGCATATAATGTCACACAGGAGGACATGGTTTTCAGAGACAAAATGTATCTAGTTCCGATGTTTTTAAAAATATATGCATGGAAAAATCTCTATTTACTAAAATATTCATTTAGGGCCTAGGGTATTTATAAATGGTTTTACAATGTCCTTCTCAATTTATAACAGTTGTAATGTATTTGCCTTTTTTCCCATTTCACAAGTACATTAATGTATGTTTTTATCTGTTGGAATTTTAATATTATAAACAAAGTCCAGGGAAGTTTCAACATATGGTCTTAGAAATAAAAGCATTTTAAAAATCAAGCATTGTACTGCACTTTTCCCCTAGCAGTAAAGACAAGTGGAGCATGTGGGAGCTTCTCCCTGCAGCTTTCATAAGTGGACAAATCCACCAGGGGGTTTCCATCAATAAGGTCTGATGTCTGAAACAAGGGGGAGCATTTGCATGTTTGCTGTCAACAGGAACGATATGAGAACACACCACATGAATCAACATAATTAGTGGAGCCACTGCCTGCTTTTGATATGAAAGATAAAGAAATGGCCTCATCATACGTCCTCCCTTTCCCCCTTTCTCTCTCTCTCTCTCTCTCTCTCTCTCTCTCTCTCAGTCACTAGAACATACTTTGTTTGTCTCTGTCTGTTAGGGATGACAGGTGGGCTGTAGTGTTGTTGTTTCTATTGCAGCTGCATATCCAGTGGAGACACAGGTGTCTGTCCATAATGCGGCTCATCCTGGCCTCACAGCAGACAAATCTGTCAAGGACGTTTCTGTCGCACAGAGCTTATTATTTCAGTTCACTATAGTCAGCACCTATTTAGACATGAGTGGGCACACCATCCTAAATTAAAAGCGAATAATTGGCTTAAGGAGTCTCACAATTAAGATTCTCACAGAACCCAAAATGAAAATGCAGGCTTATATAAAGAATGTCTTGATTTTATTTGTCAATCACAAGTAATAGGTTTATTTAAAGTAGGTGAAATCTATTAAAGTAGGTGAAATCTATTATGAAAGATTAATCTATCAGATATATAAATTCAAACTTGCCCTAATACACTGCAAAAAAATGCTTTTCTTACTTTGATTTTTTGTCTTGTTTATAGTCCAAATACCTAAAAATTCTTACATTAAGAGGCAATTTCGAGGCAAGAAAAACATATTGTCTTGTTTTGAGAAATAAAATGCCAATATTAAGTGAGTTTTTCCTTAAAACAAGCTAAATAATCTGCCAATGGGGTATAAAAATAATCTTGTTTTTCTCTTTGACGTAAGATTATTTTGCTTACCCCATTAGCAGATTATTTAGCTTGTTTTAAGAAAAAACTCACTTACTTTTGACTCATTATTTCTCAAAACAAGACATTATGTTTTGCTTACCTAGAAAATGCTTCTTGATTAAAGAAGTGTTAGATATTTGGACTAGAAACAAGACCAAAAAATTTTTGCAGTGTAGTGCTAAAATAGTATAAATAAACCCTGAACCTGCACTGTAATAAATAAATATAAATATAAACAAGGGTAAAAAAACAGCTGTGGTTGCTGGATTTTAACTGTTAAAAATATGCTAAGAACATGAAATAATTTCTAAATTTTAAATGATAAATTACCCTTTTTTCAGTATTTTGAAGTACTAACATCTGCACAACCATAATCAGGTGGTGATGTGAAAAAGTCATGTGATGAACCTAAGTTCATCACAAACAACTTTTCCCACAGTCAAAGGAGAAGCATAACACATAGAATGTGCTTATTGTCATTCATACAGCTACTAAACACCACCATAGCAACACACATAAAATTAAAGTTAATAAATGAGATAATTTATTAACATTAAATGTAACATAAACTAAAATGGGCATAGCTCAAGTAGGGTACTCGGGAGTTTGTTTTCAATATCAAACTTGCGAAGTCTGAACTAAGGAGAGGATGTAAGAGTGAACTGTGTGATGACATGGTAATATTGAGAAAAAAGAGATGAGAGGAGACATCTACAGCCACGCCTAACCCATGCACACTGACATGGAGGAGCAGCATTTTAGAATGAAAACGGCCTCTGAAATTGAATTTCTCTGAAAATGAAAATGGCGTAACTGTAGCAAAACTCATGCGTTTTAAAACTAAATATATTAGTGTAAACAGGGCTTTACTTTACAGTTATAAAAATGCCAGAAGATGAAATATTAATTTTTATTTTAGATATTTATATATATATATATATATATATATATATATATATATATATATATATATATATATATATATATATATATATATATATATATATATATATATATATATATATATATATATATATATATATATATATATATATATATATATATATATATATATAGCTCCCTTCGATTTTTTTTCTTCTTTTTTAAATATTTTCCAAATTATGTTTAACAGAACAAGGTCATTTTCACATGTCTGATAATATTTTTTTTCTTCAGGAGAAAGTCTTATTTGTTTTATTTCGGCTAGAATAAAAGCAGTTTTTAATTTTTTTATGAACCCTTTTAGGGACAAAATCATTAGCCCCTTAAAGCTATGTTTTTTCTCGATAATCTACAGAACAAACCACTGTTATACAATAACTTGCCTAATTCCCCTAACCTGCCTAGGTAACCTAATTAACCTAGTTAAGCCTTTAAATGTCACTTTAAGCTGTATAGAAGTGTCTTGAAAAATATCTAGTAAAATATTACTTACTGTCATCATGGTAAAGATAAAATCAGTCAGTTATTAGAAATGAGTTATTAAAATTATTATGTTTAGAAATGTGTTGAAACATGCTTCTCTCCGGTAAACAGAAATTGGGGATAAATTAAACAAGCGGTCTAATAATTTGGAGGGCTAATAATTCTGACTTCCACTGTAAATATATGGTGGTTAATTCCGTGGCGAGCCCGGATTAATAAATTAATGAATTAATATATATATATATATATATATATATATATATATATATTAATGATGATGTCAGAATGTCAGATGATGTCAGAATTATTAGCCCCCTTTGAATTTTTTTTCTTCTTTTTAAAATATTTTCCAAGTGATGTTTAACAGATTCAGGAAATTTTCACAGTATGTCTGATAATATTTTTTCTTCTGGAGAAAGTGTTATATGTTTTATGTCGGCTACAATAAAAGTTGTTTTTAATAAAAAAAAATAAAATAAAATTAGGAACAAAATTATTTTCCCCTTTAAGCTATATTTTCTTTCGAAAATCTACAGAACAAACCATCATTATACAATAACTTGCCTAATTACACTAACCTGCCTAGTTAGCCTAATTAACCTAGTTAAGCCTTTAAATGTCACTTTAAGCTGTATAGAAGTGTCTTGAAAATATATATAGTCTAATATTGTTTACTGTCATCATGGCAAAGATAAAATAAATCAGTTATTAAAAATGAGTTATTAAAACTATTAGAAATGTGTTGAAAAAAAAAAATCTGCTCTCCGTTAAACAGAAATTGGGGAAAAAATAAACAAGTGTTCTAATAATGAAACAATAATTTTGGAGGGGGGTTGGGGAGGTTTGGCTAATATTTCTGACTTCAGCTTTTTTTTTTTTTTTTTTTTAGGACCTTCCTAGTTAATTTTCAACTTTACACAGTTTAACATTTTCTGTTTGAAATTACAATAATTGAATTTTATAAATTTAAAATATTTATAGAAACCATGACTTGCATAAATTATTGGAAGAAAATAAGTGTGATTAATAATAATAATAATAATAATAATAATAATAATAATAATAATAATAAAAGTGTATTAATAAGATTAGAAAGATTAATAATATGAATAATACTTTTTTAAGCTTTTAAGATAGAGTCCTACTGTAAACTATTTATAGGTCAGCATTTCTCAAACTATTTATTTAACTTAAACTAAACTTTTTGAAGGCTTATTGTCAGTCATGGCGTATTTCCAAGTGGCAAGGCTTCTCAAATAAGAAAACAAGATTTGGTTTTGACCACCACAGAACTAGATGTATCCTTGCCATTCCGATAGCTGTGATCTCATATGAGTGTCAGCTCGCTCAACTCGCCTTCACGCCAGTAAACATATCATCAGAGAAGACAAGCCACTGGAATAGTCAAACAAAGTTATTTTGATGAACTATGCTATATTCAAAGTGAATAACAATTATCCATTTTTAATCTATGGTGACTTTAAAACTAAAGTTGGAATATATACTGTAGGAATTATGTGTCTGTGTCTTTGTGAACTTATGTGATGTTCAGTGCATAAATTACTCTGTTTATGCTCTGTGTTTGAGATTCTCACTATCACCTTCCTCTGTTCTGTTGTCACCTGCTGGTAACAGGATGTGCTGTTGTTGTGACTTTTGTGTCACCAAAGCAGCCAGCAGACACAGACTACTGACAAGCCAGACAGAGGCTCCTCTGCTGCTACAAGACAGAGAAAGACAAAGGAATATACAGGGAGAGAGACAACGATTGAGAGAGTTACCTATAGAGAATAAAGCAGAAATGGAGAGAGAGAGAGCAGGAGACACAGCAAGGCAGAGAACAGAAAAGGCTCCGAGGCTCATGAGAGCACTGAGGGAAAATGAAAAGAGCACAGAGAGAGGCAGGAGAGTGTGGGAGGCAGTGATAGGGAAGGAGAGGTGGGTGTTTGGACAATGATGTGCTCTGCAGTGGGTGTTTATTCTTCAAAACCGCAAGATCCCCTGCTCCTAAACCCAGGGATTATTGTTTGTTTTGTGTGCGTTGGATGGATGCTGGATATGTTTAATTCACAGAGACGGACTGGCTCATTTGAGTAATTTGTTTGGGAGTTGAACAGCTCCTGTTGCAATTATGTTTTTCAATTTTATTTTTTTATTTACTAATAACTGTCTAACAAGAGGTATTTATTTGAAGATCAGATTGATTAGAAGGCTTGCTGTGTATTTTTGTTTTCAAAAAGTGCTCCATAGAGATTTGCTGGAATGTATTTTTCTTGGTTGCAAGTCTTGCATTAACTAAAAAATTTAAAAATGTTTATCTTTTGTTTTTTTTTTCTTTGCTTTCTCACTAAATAGCTTTCAAATTGTAATTTACTGAAAAACTGAGGACAAAGTTTAATAAATAATAATGTTTTCAAACTTTAATTATGCAATTAGTGTGCTTGAAATATTTATCATTTAAATTAAATTTCAGATTAAAGAAAAGCAAAATAAATAAATAAATAAATAAATAAATAAATATTTAGACTGACTGACTGACTGACTGACTGACCAATCAACTAACCCACTCTCCTTTTTCCCTTAATCCAACCAATAGTGTTTTCAAAAGCACAGATTGACCCGCCGACCACTTCCCTAAATTGAGCTGGCAGTTTTAAAAAGCAATCCAGAAAAAGAAAAGCCCTCACCTGATTTTACTACGTTTTTGGATTTTACCACATTCTCACCCCGTTATTTACTTTTTTATTTTATTTTTTGACTTTTGGTTTTGTCTTACCTAGTTTCTGGAACCGTTCTTCACCAGACTCAAACCACATCGTTGAGATCAACTTCTCTCTGCGTCTCAAGTTCGCCGACATACATGGTGAATTAACTGGACAAACTGATAACAGCAGGAAAGCCGTACAGAGGTAAGTAGTCAGCTGGTAAGTGAGAAAAGGAATGGCGTCATACCGCCCCATAGTGTTTGTTTTAAAAACAAAATGCAGCCATACATACTTTTGGCTATATAATTCGTGATTTCCAGAAATGTATATAGGGCTATGTTTTCAGAATGAGCCTGTTGGTTAGTTGACTCAAAAATGAACACAAATTAAGATATCTTATGTTACATCTTAAAGCTCTTTCTTCTTTCATATACAGTACAACAACAGATACAAGTCATTCAAAGTCCAGCAAAGGAAAAAATTATGGATTTAGAATGTTTCGGGACTATAGCTGTATATGGAGGATGAAGTTCGGGTTTCATCTAAAGCAGGGATGTCCAAACTCGATCCTGGAGGGCCAGTTTCCTGCAAAGCTTAGCACCAACTTGCTTCAACACACGTGCCTGGAAGTTTCTAGTATATCTGGTCAGATTCTGGAAAGAGCGTGTTTAGTTGGTTCAAGTGTGTTTAACTGTGGTTGGAACTAAAATATGTATGACACCGTCTGGGCGGAAGTGGGTGAAAGGCGGCGTAGAGACTGCAAACAAAGACGGGGGAAGCGCGGCGGGCTAAAAGCTAAGCTAAAGCTAAAACCACAACGGCTCTCTTTACCCAGCATATTTCTCGCTAATGTATGTTCACTGGTGAACAAAATTGATGAGATTCACAGTGGGCGACTCATCAACCACAGCAAAAGATTATGGAACTGTAATCTCATGATTTTCACAGAAACATGGCTAAACAGCGGAATACCAGACCATGCTGTATCTTTAATTGAGCACCACTCATTCTGAGCTGAATGACTCCGGTAATTCCAGAGATGGAGGATTATGCATTTATATTAACAAACTTTCTGACTAACATACCTCAGAATGTTAGATCAGGCCACATCTGCTCCACCACCGTCACACACAACACTGGTGTACCACAGGGCTGTGTGCTGAGCCCCTTACTCTACTCCCTTTTTACCATCGACTGTAGGCCTGTGAATCATCAAATTTGTAGATGACACCACAGTGATTGTTCTAATCAGCAATAATGATGAGACTGCCTGCAGAGAGGAGATACAGCATCTGGCCACTTGGTACACTGACAATAATCTGCTCCTTAAAACCGACAAGACCAAGAAGCTTATTGTGGACTTCAGGAAGGGATGAACAGGCTCACATGATCACATGATCCTATGCAATGATCAATGGGATGGCCGGTGAACCTGTATCATCGTTCAAGTTCCTGGGGACCTACATCTTAAAGGACCTTTCCTGGACCACCAAAACCTCCAGCCTGGTCAAGAAGGCTCACTAGCGCCTATTCTTCTTAAGGCAACTTAAGAAGAACCAGCTTTCATTACCTGTCTTGGTGAACTTTTACCACTGCACATTAGAAAGCATCCTGACCAACTGTGTCACAGTCTGGTATGAAAGCTGCTCTGTCACTCCAGCGGGTGGTAAAAACTGCCCAACGCATCAAAGGGACCACACTGCCACCCATTAAGGACATCCAGAGGAAACACTGTCTGCGCCGAGCACGCAGTATTCTTAAGGATTCTCCTCACCCTGCTCACAGACTGTTTTCTCTCCTGCCTTTCGGTAGGCGCTTCAGGCTTCCCCCAACAAAAACCAGCAGACTGAGGAACAGCTTTTTCCCCAGAGCTGTCTCCCTTCTGAACTCTGTCACTGACTCTTTTGCCCCCCAAATACACCCCCACTCTCCTCTAACTTATACTCCTCACAATCACTGCACTGTTTAACATTTGCACATTTAATAATTGCACATATTCATTGCAATGATTCATTTATTTGAACTGCACATACCCACTGCACATGAACATTTATAATTATGTATACACACATTGTACATATACATTTTTAATTATGTTTATCTATCTGCACACTTCTGATTATAAATAGCAACCTGTACATATATGCATTTATTGTAAATCTCTGTTCATAGCTAATACAACCTGTATATAATGTTGATAGTACATCCATCTGTTAATACCACCATAGTTTTTCTATAACTGCACTTTATAACTTATACCTGTATCCTGCACTTGCTGATATTGCACTGCTAGTTAGACCTAAACTGCGTTTTATAGCATTGTACATGTACATGTGTAATGACAATAAAGTTGAATCTAATCTAAGAATCAAATCTAATATTAGTTTATTGATATAAAATATGTTTTTAGAATCATTAGATTACACTCTCCACGACAGATAAGTAAGATCCAGCCCCAGACGCCAGATCTTGTCAGAAAATGTCAGTTTTCCAGTTATCTGGACAACAAGTCAGCAAAGTTTCCAATACACAAACCTGTTAACCAGTATTTAACTGCATTAAAACTATCAACATAGGAGCTGTCTGCACTAAAAGCAGTGCAATTAATAAGAAACATATAAAATCAAATATAAAATCAAAAAATTATTAATAGAATGAATGATAAGTTCAAAGTTCAAGGGTTAAAAGGTTATCAAAAATTTCTAATTTACAGAATCTAGGCTCATTTTTAAGCAATGTTGTCAATATTGAATTAAAAAGGTTAGTTAATTATTCAATGACTACCATTTGTTTTGTATTTAAATTAATTGCATGTATTTGTTCATTAAGCTGCGGTCACATTAGAGTTTGAGCATGCAATATTCTGTCGTGGGGCGCTGCAAAAAGGGGCGGGATTTAACAAGCTTACTAAACATTTTTAAAAGTGAGCAATTGCTCTATGTTTTAAATTTCTGTCCAGAGATGTCATGTTTTGATTCTCGATTGTTCTCATGCAGTCAAGTGATGCGATTTTGCAGGTCAGAGTTCAACAAGCTTGAACTTTGCACCGCAGCAACCTGCGAAACTTGACGCATGACCCTGCATTTCCGGTCTGACGCATTCGCGTACGTTTGAATGGAAGTCTATGGGAGGAAAAGCCCAGTGTGACCACAGCTTTCATCAGCGGTGCAGCAAAGCATTACAGCAACCCACGACATCACCTTTACCAGCTTACACTAAATAACAAACGCATGCTACTGTTAGAAAGCTACATGGCTGATTGAGTATACAAAAATATTACCTTTTGAGTAAAAAGCAGCATACAGTATCAGGATTGGTTTTCAGTTCTTTCAAGTTTCTTCTCACCTTTATTACATGTATTATGGATTCAGTTGCATTCTTTTTCTGAGTGTAGATTCTACTCTTTTCAGATTGCCTTTGTCTTTTCAAACTGGTGATTTGCAGTTTCACATGGTCCATTTTGCACGGCATGTGGTCAACATGTCTTGCTTGCTGTGAAAACTGACTTTCAGCTTCCTGCTATTTCCAGCCAAACTATGTGTCTAAGCAGCAAGAGCAAAATTTCCTATTCTTTATAGACATGATACAAGAGAACACTATTTTTTTTAAAAACATAAATAATGAGATAGTATAATTGTAATTACCATTGGGAGGCTTATCTGTTACATCACTACTTATGGCAGGAGTACACTTCTCAAATCAGCATGGTTTTTTGACAGCATGTCGACAGTAGATACCGAAAGGCACCTAGAATTAAAATAATATAGCACACTTTGCACTTTATCATTAATTTAATATTTCTGTACAGTAATTGAGATATACAATTAGATAGTAAAATAAAATCAACAACGGAATTGAAAATGAAAACTGTAAAAGAAAACATAAATGAAAATGCTTATTTATTGACTGTTTTTGTCCTATCACCTTAAAATAACACTGTACATCGCTCTATATTTAGGCTAAACACTGCTCGCTTTATTTATTTATTTATTTATTTATTTATTTATTTATTTATTTATGCCTACTTATTTGTATTTATGTTTGTACTTTCATTTTAGCTGTCTTTTTTTTTTTTAATTTTACTTTCCAAAATGAATCCTCATTTTAAGTTAACAATGATAAAAAAAAACTTGTTAACAAGTTTTTAATGATTAATTTAAGGAATTCTAATGATTTGTTTCATTGTCATTAACAAGTAGCAGAAAAATGGCTTGTTTACATTGACTGGTACAGTACAGTACGGTTCTGGTCAGTACGGTTATCAGGCTTGCGTTTTCACTACCAAGGGTACCCTTTTGGTGGGTGTTGTATGGCAGAAAGTTTCAGTCAACGTCATTTTCGCTCAAAAAAATGTCTACAGAAAATCTGTACAGGTTGTTTACATGTCATATGAGAAGCACTTCTCACAAAACAGATGCTTCATACACATACATACTTCTGTATAAATCTTTATTTCTAACTTTTCTGTGAACATGAGTTGATTTTAACTTCAGATCAATGACAGTGCAAAATAGCCTACTGTACTGTCTGTAATTATGTAAAGTAAATAAATAAATTAACATATATGAACACAGACAGACCCTTACATTCTTGTTCTTGAAATGTTACCAATTACAATAGAACTACACACAGAATACATTTAGTTCTTATTTAGGTTCAAAAACAACACAGAATATAGCCTACAGTCAGTGTAAACCTCTCATCTGTGTCTCTGTTAGAGAGTCATTCCATCATTCTGAATTCATGTTAGTCCAAAAGGTGATAATAAAAAATAGTAAACATGGCAGTTTGTTCACGTTTGCTGAAAAAATAATGTGCTCCTTTTTTTCGGCTTCTTCTTGTTTTTTCGCAGGTCACTCTTGCGTTTGTCAGCTTCTAACAGGATCGGGTTTTAAAAGCACGTCAATAATCAAGCGCACGTTATTATCATCAGCTCAAGAAGTTTGTTATTTCACATATAGACGCGCAGCGAGCACAAGCAAGAAAGCGAAACCGCTCGTGCTTCAGACTTACTCTTAAAAAACTACGGGGCACAGGGTAAATCTGCTCTTCTTCTTGGGTTTGTGGCTGTTCCTCAACACGACAACAAGGTTTGTTTGAGCCCAGGTCGACCATGGCTCGTTATTATATGTATATGTAAAACCGCTGTAATCTCTCTGTGTATTTTAAACATGGCTGGTTTTTTGTTTTCATTCTGGCTTGTTGCATAAGCAAATTACATATCTCTGTAAACCAATAGTGTTCAGCTGCGCGTAGCTTCTCCTTTTGGTACCCTTTCTCGTTTTTGATACTCTTTCAAAAGGGTGCCAAAAAGTGGTATGGTTCGGTTTGGTATGCCTTTTGACAGTGGAAATGGCCATAAAAGCGTACCAAAGCAAACCATATTGAACCGTACCACTCTGTGGAAACGGGCCATAAGTATAGTCAGTTTCTGTCCGCTCGCATCCCATCTTTTTGTGCTCCCTGGCGCCATAGTCACAAACTGCACTGCACATACCTAAAAATGTTCTTACTCCTGCTCATTTTAAAGTGTCACCTACTGTAGCCAAATTACACATTATATTTGCTGATGTTTCACTGGAATATTGTTATTTGAATTGAATTGAAATTTCAATTGAATCATATTGCTCTTCTAGGCACATGTTTCTCTGTGTTGTTGTGTTTAGAATTCCCTAATCAAAATCAGTAATCAAAATACTAAATAACTACAATATAACAACTATAACAAATAGTCTTATGCGTTTTTCCCACTGTTTAAAAGTCCTCAGGTGATTGTTTAGTTTTTAATGTATGATGTGTTAGTGTACACTAATTGTAATTTTGGTTGTGTTTAGTGGGCCTTCTTATCCAATTTGGAGCGATGCCATTGTTTTGATTAATGGACTGTTGTATTGGTTGAGGATAAGTCCTAGAGATAGGGATAGTTTTCTTTCTTTGCATACTTCCATTGTTAGGTCAGCCACCTCACAGACAATGCAATAAAATGTTTGTGGAAAGCTTTGGCTTTTCCAACTTTGTCAGACTATGCATCTTCAACAAAAGTCAAGCAGATCAGTTCTAAGAAACTGCTATTGTTATCAAGATACACTTGGCTTCTAGGAATTCGAGAGCATTACATGATTAAACATGGATAGGAGGATGTTCCCTAGCTCTCCAGTGACGGCAGAACATGTACAATAGGAAATATTTACTCATTGAGGACAGAAAGCACTCCAGTGGCTTTATTCTGTGTGCTCTTCTCTTCTTTTTTTGCATTCATTGTGAAGTGAACGAGAGGAGATTGTTTGTTTCTCTTGTCCTGTGAAATCAGATCTCAGAGATTGTGTCCAAACAAAATGGAAAAAGGAAACACTGTCAGATTGTTTTCTTCTCTCAAGCTGAGATGTGTTGCTATGGGGATAACGCATGTACAAGCTATATAAAGTGTACACAGTAGCTATGTGTGTCATTTGATTCTTTCTTTCTTTCTTTCTTTCTTTCTTTTCAATTCAAATGAGATTTGTTGGCACGACTTGTGAATTACAGCCAAAACATTGCATACTGTACACAACTAAATAATTAGTATAATGATTATACACTAATTTCCCAGAGATGGGTTGCGGCTGGAAGGGCATCCGCTGCGTAAAAACTTGCTGGATAAGTTGGCTGTTCATTCTGCTGTGGCGACCCCGGATTAATATAGGGACTAAGCCGATTTTTAATCAGGACAGTAGGGTGTGACTTTGCTCAGACAAAAGTCTTGACACTTAACAGAAATAATGTACAGTATAGAATATAAAGTGATGGTGCAGTGGATAAAGAATTAATATTGTGTATGACTCCCATGAGCTTGGACTTGGAGCACTGCATCTATACATCTTTGCAATGACTCAAACAACTTATATATATATATATATATATATAAAGTCATCAGGCTGTTGATGTTGCCATCCACTCTGCAGATCTCTCGCACACCCCTACACTAAATTTAACCCCAAACCTTGATTTTTTTTTTCACCAAACTTGACTGATTTCTGTGAGAATTTTGGGTCCATGCTGGTTCTAATAGGTCTTCTGCAGTATTTGTGGTGACTGGGATGCAGTTCAACAGATGATTCATCTGAAAAATTTACCTATTGCCACTTTTCTAAATGATCAACTTGAAGTCAAGTTATTATTTGTTGCTCTTACAACTGGGATCGATGAACAGATTTTTGTCAGGTAGCGTATAATACACATTAATTTTATAAAAATTATTTAGAAAAAAAAATTACATTTGATAAATGCATACACAATTAAGAAAAAATGAATATGGGTATTAAAAAGATATTGAAAAAAGCAAAAATTTATAATAACAATGCATATAAATTCAAATAAAATGTACAATTTATTCAGATGATTTGTAATAATGTTCCTGACTAGTTTTGTCCACTGGATGACTTTTTGTTTTATGACTTTTGTTTGTAACAGGCATATACATGTTTTGCTGTCGTTGATAATAAACTTTGTTCTCCCCCAGGATATACCTTTTTTTTCTGTATGTGTTATACAGATATATAATTTGGTGTAACTATCTGGATATTGGAGAAGGATGTGGATTTAATGTTGTTGTAATGTTCACAGTGCAGCAGGAAATGCTCTTCAATTCCTACCATTCTCTGAGAGCACAATGTGCGCAATCTCTGCTTTCTCTTACTCTTCATGTCTGTCTGTGGCTGCTTCTCTTGACCTCCAGACGATGAGCACTCTCTATTACTCTGTATTAGCTCACGATGTGTCTTAGTTTAGCTTCTTTGACACAGCTCAAGTATTCTGCTGTTCTATAATTACTTTTCTAATGTGTTTTGATAGCAACTTTCAAGGTGATGTAGTTGTGTTTTGTGCCAGTATGATGCATTTCTCTAAACAATTCAGTTCACTTTATTGACATGACATACTTGCTATTGTCAAAGTGTACATGGGAGGGGGGCAAAAAAGTCCATACAAAAAAATAGTAATAATATATAATACAATAGAATGAAATATATGCACTCTTCATATAAACATATAAATACATACATATACTTTATTAGGTACACCTATCCAACTGCTCGTTGGCGCAAATTTCTAATCGGCCAATCACATGGCAGCAACTCAATGGATTTAGGCATACAGACATGGTCAAGACGATCTGCTGCAGTTCAAACAGAACATCTGAAAAAAAGGTGATTTAAGTGACTTTGAACTTGTCATGGTTGTTGGTGCCAGACAGGCTTGTCTGGGTATTTCAGAAACTGCTAATCTATTGGGATTTTTTACACACATCCATCTCTAGGGATTACAGAGACTGGTCAATCAAACAGAAAATATCCAATGAGTGGCAGTTCTGTGGGCGCAAATGCCTTTTAAATGCCAGAGGTCAGAGGAGAATGGTCAGACTGGTTCCAGCTGATCAAAAGGCAACAGTAATTCAAATAATCACTCTTACACTCGAGGTATGCAAAAGAGTATCTCTGAACACACAACACACCAAACCTTGAGGCAGATGGGCCTACTTGAGTATTATTGCTGACCAGGTCCATCCCTTTATGACCACAATGTACTCATCTTCTGATGGCTACTTCCAGCAGGATAACGCACCATGTCATAAAGCACAAATCATCTCAGGCAGGTTTCTTGAACATGTCATTATGTTCACTGTACTCAAATGGCCTCCAAAGTCACCAGACTAAATCCAATAGAGCACCTTTGGGATGTGGTGGAACAGGAAATTCACATCATGGATGTGCAGCCAACAAATCTGCAGCAACTTCGTGATGCTATCATGTCAATATGGACCAAAATCTCTGAGGAATATTTCCAGTACCTTGTTAAATCTATGCTATAAAGGATTAAGACGATTGAAAGCAAAAGGGGGTCCAAGGTGTACTAGCAATGTGTACCTAATAAAGTGGCCAGCACATGTATTTAAATTAAAACAACATAATGCAGATGTGCTCAGTTTTTTCTTCTTAGTTTGTTGCCTTTATACATATAATGAGCTTCTATATATGTAGTGGGTCTGTTACCTAGTAGAATTATTAATCTAAATTACAAATAATCTTTAAACTTGCCAAAGCATTGTTCAATACATGAATAATGAACAATCTAATAATAATAATAATAATAATAATAATAATAATAATAATAATATAAAAATCTCTCTTATTTTTGCGGGGGTTTTTTTTGTTTTTTGTTTTTTTGCAAACCAATTCAGCAACAAATCAATTTCCTTGTGCATAATGTCAGTGAATATGGCCACATTTATCACTTTCACTTCTGCAAACAACTGCAATATTTTATTATTAATTATTTTGACAGTCATTCTTGATCAGTGAATGCTAGGTCTGTGATTAAGAAATATTAGCATTTTTTTAAAGATTTTGTAGAACCATTCAGTTCTATTTGGTCACGCTTTCCTTGTTTTAGTACATAACTGTATATGTACTGCAGTAATTTAATTTAGCTTTTAAAAAAGAAAGAAAAAAAATTAATATGTATATGAAGTAGTTGCATCAACAACATGCGACGTTGCAATCTCGCTGTAACTAGTACCTATTTGTTGGCTTCTTCCAGTAAATTAGGTTGGACTTCAGGGCAAACATCATGTAATTCATATTCATGAGTCAAGCTGATAAGCTTTGGGACAATTTGTTCTCTGGTTCAATCCAGGTCACGTTAGATTATTGCTAAATGCTTATTTCACAGTCGGGTCTCATATTATTTTTACACACACACACACACACATACACACACACATTCTAACTTATGGTCTTTACAGTCAGGCCTAGAATGGTTCATAGCATCTCGAGAGAAATTAATTAAATGATTTACTGTTGCACAGCTTACAGGACCGTGGATAAAGGAGTGAGGGAAGGAAGAGAGATCAATGCTTAATGTATCTCTTATTTTTTAGTATTGTGGGTGTTTTTTTTATGAAATAATATTTATATTCTTTATTCATCTATACATGTTAATAAAAACATATATTGGTCACATGGTCAAGGAAGAAACAAAACTATTGTAGCTTTTGCTCTGGCTCTTTTCTCTTTGGTTCTTTTCTGCTCTGCCTCTTTTGTGGCTCTTGATCTGGTTCTTACTAGTGCCTCCTCTCTCCTTCTCTCTCACCCAGTTCAATTCATTCATTCATTCATTCATTCATTTTCTTTTCAACTAAGTCCCTTTATTAATGTAGGGTCACCACAGCGGAATGAACTGCCAACTTATTCAGCACAGGTTTTACACAGCGGGTGCCCTTCCAGCTGCAACAAATCACTGGAAAACACCAGTGGGTGAAAAAACTTGGGTAGTTTTATTGTAAGTGTTTCTTTGTAAGGTTTGGGTAGTTTTATTGTAAGTGTTTAGGTAGTGTGTTTTTTTGTTTATTTTTATTATTATTATATATATATATATATATATATATATATATATATATATATATATATATATATATATATATATATATATATATATATATATATATTTTTTTTTTTTTTTTTTTTATGTGTCCTCTCCGATGTATGAGCTAAACATTTTGTATGTTAAAAAATAATAATAATAATAAAATAAATAAATAAACAAATAAATGGACCCGACACTAGGGTTCATAAAAGTTATTTTTTGTTTGTCGCGTATTTGATTTATTTTATGTGCCTGACCCTAGATCAGGATTGTAACATAAATTGGGGGCTTGTCCATCCATCTATAGGGACTGTGTATGGATGTTTCCCAGTGATGGGTTGCAGCTGGAAGGGCATCCCCTGTGTAAAACTGGATAAGTTGACGGTTCAGTCTACTGTAGCCGGGACTGAGCCGAAAAGAAAATTAATGAATGAATTTATATTAGTTTCACAGTGAATACTGCCTGATCCGTCGGAGGCAGGTAGTGTAAAGATAGAAGTTACTACGCCATTAAAGGTCGACAAGAAGCTTTCGTCTCTGTCACTTTTGTCTCCGCCTTTCCGGTCACCAACATTTGCACTACTGCGTAGTTTACCTGATTCTGACTCTGACTGGAAGACAGCAGGGCAAAAAGGCCTAAACGTAAGATTTTTATGAAAAATAGACTTTTATGAAAATAGAAAAAGAGTATAAAAACCCACTATAAAAAGGAGCAGATTAGGATTGCTTCACAAAACTTTTTTTAAAAAGCATGGGTTGTGTGTGTGTGTGTGTGCGCGCGTATGTGCATTGGTGTGTGTGTTTACATAAAAGGATCTACTTCAGTGCATACATTCACTCTTTGTAGAAGTGAGAAACTGCAGTAAGTCCTTCAGGGCCTGTGAAAGGACCAAACATGTTTTTGAGTGAGAAAAAATGTATGATGGCAGCTTCACTTGTTGACAGTTACTATGAAAGCTGCCCCACACTGTCAGGGACAAAAATCACATGGAAATAAATGTACAGTTATTTCTTTAAAATACAAAATAGTGCTGAATCAAATATGCTGATAGTAAACATGAAACCCCAAAACCTTTGTATTTGTAAACCAGTGACACTAATGAATGAATCATTTAATCAATCAATCAAACAACCAATTAACCAACCAACCAGTTAACCAACCAACCAAACAATAGTCAGTCAGTCAGTCAAATAATATTAAAATATATATATATGTATAGGTCTGAATATATGACTAATATTCACATAATGCTGGCTATTGATTTTAGATGCCATGCTCACATAAAGGGCATCATTACAGTGAGAGCAGAGGCTTGTATCAGAGCTCCTGCCCTTTCTGTCACCTACAATGCACAATCAAAGGCCATTGTTGTAGCTGGTCATACATCAATAGCATCAGCCAACGTTGTGAGCATGAGTTCACTGTGGGTGAGCCTGTCATGAAGGACGCTCCGGCTGGACTGAGAAACAGATGTGCCTGTGAGCAACTTAACCCGTGTCAGGGTGCCGCTGAGTGGAAAGCAGTGACAAACCGGGACAGTGCAGAACATGCTGGAAGTTTAGCAGGTAAATCAAATTGAGATGTAGCTGGCAGGTTAATTAAATTGTTTTACATACACTGTAAAAAAAAAAAAAAATCCTTTCCACAATTTCACGTTGTTGTTGTTTTTTTCTCAGGCAACTAAATGTTAAATTATAGACATTCACCAAAAAAAATAACAGATGGTAAATTACAGAAATTTACTGGAGATATAAATTTAAGAAAATTTCTGTAATGTAAAGTTCGTTATTTTACAGTAAATGTCTGTAATAAATACATTAAATAATACTGGTGACACAACCAGTGTGTTAGCACTAATATGAACTCAGTGAACAGTTCTTATTTTATTATCATAATTATACATTGTGTATCTATAATTTTGTTCATGGTAAAAAATACTTTTGAAAAAAAAAATCTAATCTTTTGAGGTGTCATTCAATGTTAGTTCATGATCACAAAAAAGGAAATGCTTACTATATGTCACAGTCACCAGCTAGACAGCCTGTGCAGATCTCTGGTAAACACACAGATCACATAGAACTACAAATCTGCCATTATATGGACTACAAGCTCCAGTGTTTTATTTATTTATTTTATTTTTTGTTATGGGTATTTATTTGATAATGCAATGTACATTTTTTACATGTAGAGTACGTTTTTGTACTCATATAAACATTACATGAACTGTTTAATATGTGGTACTGTGCCTAAAAGCTACCCCCAAAGCATGTAGTTACCTTGTCAGTATTTTCTTAACAAGTCAATTTATTGTCTTTTGTAAATACATTGTAATTGCAAATTAAGTAAACATACTGTAAAACACTGAAACTATTTTCATATGTGTGCTATACATGTGCTATTTTAAGTAATTTTGTCTTATGACACTCCTCATCTTAGAATTATAAGGTTCATTCGGACATTTTTTGTCAAAATTGAGTTATTTACATTTTCTTATTAAATTACATCCTATTTACATTATGGGGTTTTTTTATAAGTTGTTTACATTTTAACACTTTTTATTTAAAAAACAAATGTTACACACGTACTGTTTGCTATATGCAATGCAAATACTTTGAAGCTCAATATCTCAAAATCCTTCAGAACGCAGGTAGAACCTTATAATTCCAAGGTAATGCACTGTATGAATAGATAAACAAAACACAAGACAAACATTAATTCACTTCCTAAGAAACAGCAGGGTTAGTTTATATGTTAGCACCTCACAGCGCATAGAAGAGAACTGATTGAACCTTTTTAAGTAGAATAAAAGATCATCATGAGCTGTGTTCTCTGAATCTCTCCAGTACGTCTATTTCCATCTGAACAAAGCCAGTGTTGGTGTGAGCAGTTAAAATTAGAAGTCTGGTATCGCTGTACCAATTTATAATTATTCCTTTAGAATTACAGAACTCTACAGATAATGACTGCTATAGTGTATTCACAATATTCACTGCAGTTTAAATAATAACTGTATATGATATTAGCCAGCAAGTTAAGACACTTACCAGTAAAATAGTTTCTCGCAATTTAACTACCTAATAATAAATAAGTGCCTTGCGTGACGATACTGCTGCAAATTAAAACATACTGAGTAATAACATGTCTTTATTTGCTTATGTGCAACTCTGTTAGGACTGCGTTGTTTTGGTTTTGTGTGTTTGGTCTGTTGTTTATAATCTGTTATGCTAATTAAATGTGGAGCATTATAGCATTATGGAAGCAAAACTGTTTTATGATTGTTAAATAAGCTATTATTATTTATTTTATTGGTTACACTTACAATACAGTAATCTTGCATTAGGTATTGTTAGTTAATGTATTTACTAGCATAATAATGAACAATGCTTGTACAGCCTTTATTAATCATAGTTCAACATTTACTAATACAGTATTTAAATCAAAATTCAAGCTTGATAACATTAGTCAGTGCATTGTGAATTAACATGAACAAACTTTGAACAACTTTAATTCTGTTTACTAACGTTAATAAATATTAATAAATAATGTAATGAATGGGTAACACTTTAGGTCACAATTCATGCATTTAACTACTGGCTTAATACATGCCTATTATTAAGATCCTAATTGGTTATCAGTAGTTATAAAGTATGATCTTATTGTGCATCCCCAATCCTACCCAAAACCTTAACCCAAACTCTACCTTTCAAACTATTAAAAGTAGTTTATTAAGCATATTTGTCATATTTGTTAATGGTTTGTGAAAATTATGATATGTGACCTAAACTAAAGTGTTACCAATAAATGTATTGTCTATTGTTTGTTTATTTTAGTAACATACACTGTAAAAAAATAAGGCTTTACATCAACAGCAATGTATATAATCCTTATTTCCTTTCACTTTTTCTTGTTCACACCAAAGACTAATTCTTACATGGACTTTGGTCACACCATCTCTAAACATTTAAACAACTTTGAGGGATACGAACAGCGACATCGGCAATGTTTAGGTATTTGTTCTTGTTGCTAGGAAATGTCTACGCGCACACACAGACACACACACAACATACGCAGGACAGCGCAGCCGGAGTAACTCCCTTCAGATTTAACACGCAAATTAGCTTTCATCAATTCATCAAATTAGCTTAAACTAAGCGTTCTTAAGTATGCCTATATTTCACAAGGATTCTGACACAGCAACATGAAGCAGATGCTTTACAAACTTGCGTGTAAGGAAGAAACATGTCAAACTTAACGAAACATTTGAGGGCGCATTGAATCCACTTAAAGGCTGAGGAATTCACTGTCTTTGACAACTTGCAACATCATTTGGCACTTTCACAGTTCATTTCATGGACAACAATACTCAGATTTTAATATAATTAAGATAATACTCTTTTAAAGAGTCTACCATGTAAACAGCAATTTTTGATTAAACTAAAGGACCACCAAGTCACGAAATGCAGAGTTTTTTTTTTTTGTTTGTTTGTTTTTTTCATTCGGCATGTGGTATCAAACGAAAGATTAAAAATTAAACATACGAAATTAGATAAAACTCTGGAGGAAACGCTGGATAGCCTGGTAATGTGACATTAATTGTTTTATACTGAAACTTTCTTTCTAAAAGTGCTTATCAATATTTCTTTGCATGTTGAACAAACGTGGACCACAATAAGAAAAAAAAAACTATTTTAATTACGTATATTTTTTTGAACGATTTAAATATTTTTAATTAATTGCATGCGTTAACACACTAATTTTGGCAGCACTATATATATATATATATATATATATATATATATATATATATATATATATATATATACAGAAGCAATACAGTGTTATGGGTTAGAGATTGGTTCGTTCTGTTTTCTTGCTTTTGCCTTCTTTTTCTTAATAGATGAATCATTATGAGCAGGTACAGATAATTTTACAGCTTATTTAAGGAGCTGCAAAGATGCAGTCAAGAGCATGCTTTGGAGGATTGTTTCCATTTGACTTCCTTTGGCTTACACTCTGCTTTTATTATTTTTTGTTTGTTTTGGAATTTGTTCATATGTTATCTGTTGTGGTTTTGATTGTTAAATGTTATGTTATATGTTAGACATTTAGTTTACATAGGGGTTACCTTGGTACCCCTTTGCCTTATATGTTTCTTTTCTTTCTTTTTTTTTTTGTAACCTTTAAATAAATATATCTTTTTGCATCTTTCATTTAATTTGGTTTGGTTTGCATGCTTCAGCTAGCATATAACAATAGCTAGCTATTTCATGATTTTAGAGATTTTTTCCATGTTTTGATGTAATAAATGCAGCCTTTTTGATCATTGTAGACCTTCATAGCATACTGACCCCAAACTTTTGAATAATCATGATTCTGGTGTATTTTCTCTCACAAAGATCATCTTATCATGTACAAATTTAGATAAAAGTTGCTCTGCATTAAGTCTTAATTTTAAAAATATTCTGTGAATACAAATAGTGCTATTATTGACACAACAGTTTCAATTTTAGAAGCTTGTTTACGTGTTTTTCCTCTCCTTCTAAGCAACTATGATGTCTAAAATCAGGACATTGTGCACTCGGGTCAAAGCGAGACAGAGATGTAATTGGCACTGAAAAGCAGTCATATCACTTGCCACCTGCGTTCCTCAAAACCCCTTTACCTCCAAATAACAACCAAAAATCCCTCCTTTTCTCCAAAAGCCCTCACGTCTCCTGGCCTTTTCGTCATTCTGTCATCATTCCGTTACTTTGATGAATTGACACAAGTGAGATTTCATGATATGTCATACCTTGAGGCTCTGCTGTGAAGTTAGTGCTGAGCCTTTGCAACACATCTATTTTCATTTCAATTTACAGGATGAATCGACAGCGCAGGGACTCTGGGAAGTGTACGGGTCTAATAGAGATCTGGCCCCGGCTCGACCTCTGAGAGTCAGGTGAGTTACATTAAAGCTCAATAATAACCTCTATGTATGTTGGTGTATCAGGCTTAACAGAAGCACTTGAGGATATGTGAGCTGCAATAGGATACAGACTGAAGCAGTGGCAATGTCATGGAGAAGAAAATACAGTTGTTTAGCCCATAAGAGATTAATGAGTTGTGTGTAAATCTTTATTTTGTTTGTTGTTTATTCATCCATGTTTTCCCCCTTGTTACTTTGATTTGGATTTGTTTGTTGTAATTGTGAATATTGTACTCTGTATATATACACATGAGAAGCAGTAGCAGTATATATATAGGCGAGGCAGTGGCGCAGTGGGTAGTGCTGTCGCCTCACAGCAAGAAGGTTGCTGGGTCGCTGGTACGAACCTCGGCTCAGTTGGTGTTTCTGTGTGGAGTTTGCATGTTCTCCCTCCCTTTGTGTGGGTTTCCTCTGGGTGCTACGGTTTCCCCCACAGTCCAAAGACATGCGGTACAGGTGAATTTGGTAGGCTAAATTGTCCGTAGAGTATAAGTATGTGTGTGGATGTTTCCCAGAGATGGGTTGCGGGTTGCCGACAAGAAAATGAATATATATATATATATATATATACACACACATATATATATATATATATATATATATATATATATATATATATATATATATATATATATATATAGTGCTGTCAATCGATAAAAAAAATGACTAACTTTTTTTGGATAGGGAAACATTTACGCATGGACATCAATTAGTCTATAAATAATTAATTCTGTTTGTTAAGCGCACATATTCGTTTCAAAACTATTTCTAAATTCAGTTCTAATTTCCAGCAAACGAATAAATGAACAATATAACGAAGTGTGCTTAAAAACCTGAGTTATATCCTAAAACATATACTGTGCCCCATATGGTCTAAAACCTGCAGGTGGGCAAATCTAAGCTTGTTTTTAATAAAACAAATATAAATATGGATATAATAAATAATACTGCTAATAACATTATACAAAAGCAAATTGTTATGAATGAACTAAAAAAACCCTCCCGAGATAAAGAAGACATAAAAGCAGTAATTTTTCATATTTATTTAGGCTAGAAAATAATATGTTTTGTAATATTTTAATACTTTATATTTATATCCCATATCTATTCTTATTATATCCTATATATATCCTTAATATTTAAATGTTTTCATATGTAAAGATATTTGCCTATTGCTCTCTTGTGCGTATTAAGCAGTGTGTAAGCGAGGTGCAACTCTGCGCCAGAGTTTAGACCGGGTTTGTTTTGATCAAATGAAAAATCTATTCTAGTTTCTCAAAATAGCAACGCGCCAGCGGTCAGCCTCAGAACGCCTTCCTTTTTAGACCAGAACGCCTATGGGCACACAAATGAGCGCTAATGCATTTGCTATTTAAACAGCGTAGCGCAATGCCTCAAAACGACTCTTGCACCAAGCTGAAACTAGCAAAAGACTATTGCGCCGCGCCTAGCGCCACATTGCGCCGGGTGTATGAAAGGGCCCTCCGTGTTTGATTTTCTTTTTTATATACAAGATCGTGCCGTCGAACTATTGTAT
Source organism: Danio rerio (assembly GCF_052040795.2). NCBI lineage: Eukaryota > Metazoa > Chordata > Actinopteri > Cypriniformes > Danionidae > Danio > Danio rerio. The sequence continues at coordinate 46,111,687 of NC_141027.1, forward strand.
AAACGCAATATCACACTTGTAGCTATATGGCTGTATATCAACACTGGTGGCACGCCTCCCACCAGTGCTGATATAGTCAGGGAGGTTGGAGGAGTTTTTTTCTGTGGGTCCTCTTTGAGGTATCTGGCTTCACGTTTAAAATAATAATAATAATAAAAGACAAAAAAACACAAATAAATGGACCTGACTCCAAGTCTTTGACCCTAGACCAGGGATGTAACAAATTAAATGTTTAATATGGAAATTCTGGTGGAGGAAGGCCTGTCTTCTTCTAGTTTTGGAGAATTTGACTTTTCCCCATTTAAAGAGATAGGAGCTGCACTTGCATAAGAGGCATTTCAAAGATGGCTCCCAATTGAAATTACTTGCTTTAAAGGTACTTGGTTTAAACCTGCAAATATCTTTAATGTCTGTTTTTTTTTTTTTTTTTTTCAGTCATATTTTAAATGTGGCTGTATGTATAAACAATTCAGGACAGAGATTCCCATGAAAGTAACAAAATAACAAAACTGGGCTTTTTAAAATGTATCAAACAGATCAGTTGTTGTTTGATATACAGTTCCTCTAAATTCCACAGAGATGCTCCTTCTAAACATCAAGATCTCTTCAGCTGTACAGCAACAAACCACACCAAGCCTCTTAAGCCCAGCTTCTGCTGTGTTTTCTGCTTGAGCACTGATGTGGGTAAACAGAAAAACCACCGCCAGCTGTAACTATTTATAATCACAAATAGACTACAAATCAATGCTTTGGGGATTTGAATATTGCATAAATCAATACTTAAATAAGATCATTTATATCCATGTGTTTGTATTAGCTTAAAATGTTATGCAACTGAATATCTCTGGTTCCATATAGTGCTTATTCATTTAGTTATTGATGTGATCTGATTTGTTAAAACATAAATTAAAAAAAAAAAAATCATTTTATTTAATTAATATGTGTTTTGGGGAGGATTATCCACTATGCTGCAATTGGAAATTAACTAGCAACATGTTGCATGAAGCTGAACAAACTCTAAATTGCAGAGTAGGTTTAGAATTAACAAAAACAAAACCTTGCTTAATTCTGGTTCAGCAGTTTCACAATGATCAATACAAGCATTCCCTGTTAGCTCAGAATTTAAGTTTAATCTAAAGTTTGTGATCACCTATGGACCACACACACCTAAAAGTGTGACACAAACAGCCATAAAAAAGTACATTTGATTAATTTCTTTTAACTAGAAAAATTTCTTTTAAACTCAGATTAATATTACTTCTCTTTTGAAGATTAACACTAGTGATGCAGCAAATGTTTGAGGAAGTAATTTAAAATAAAAAGTTATTGTGTCAATGCAAATCATATATATATATATATATATATATATATATATATATATATATATATATATATATATATATATATATATATATAAATATATATTCTTTAATTTCAATTTGTTTAATTTTTTTGACAATTCGTAATTATTTGAATATATAATATTAGTTATAGTTATAATGACTTATTATCAGGAAAAAAAAAAAAAAAAACAACATGAGTAATGTTAGCCTAAAGCTTAGGCTTTAATTGGAAAAATAATTTTATGCTGACTCACTTTACTCACAGTTGATTGGTTCAGTTTGACTTTGCAATAACTAACCCAAAATAAAGCCTGTAAGCCATGTTGTGTAATTTACCATGGCAATGAAACCCAATCAAAACCAACCCACCTCACGGAGCTTGAACACTCAGTTTGCTCCAACTAAAAAAATCAAACCCAAAATCACTTTGTGCAACAATTTCTCTTAAGCTTCTAAAGGTTATTTTTGTAGCTTTAGTAATTATAGACCATTTTGATGTGGTGATGGCATTGGCCCGTTGTTGTAAGTGAATCTTCAGACGCTTCTCTTGTGCACTACAAGAGGGAGTAAACACCTAAAATCTAACTGGCATTTTAATGAACTCAACTTCCCATAAACCCTTCTGCTTGGGACTGATTGCGGGGGCAGGTGGTTTCTATCAGGACTCCTGCATATAAGCCTCACTCATTCAATGTTTCCGTGTGAAGTCTTGATTTGCCCAGCAGTCATCTTCAAGTGTTTCTACATTGTACCATTGTCCGCTAACTTATCCATCATTTTTTTTTTTTTTTACACAGTGAATACCCTTCCAAGCTGCAACCCATTACTGGGAAACACCCATACACTCTCATTCATACACATACACTACAGTCAATTTAGCAACCCAATTCACCCAGAGCACATGTCTTTGAACTAAGGAGGAAACTGAAGCACCTGGAGGAATCCCACGCAAACTTAGGGAAAACATGCAAACTCCAAACAGAAATGCTGACCCAGCCAAGTCTTAAACTAGCAACCTTCTTTCTGAGAGGTGACATCGCTACCCACTGTGCCACCACACCACCAAATATTATCATAAGCTAAATTAAGTTCTAGGTGTAAGAATGAGTTCAGTGAAGACTCTAAAGCTGTCCCAGGTCAGGTTAAAACCACGAGAGAGAGAGAGGGGGAGCAGGAAAATAAGATAGTAGAGCTCAAGGATAAAAGTGAATATGGGCAGCAAAGTGTCCCTGTGCTGAAGATAAATTCGAGTTCTGAGACCAAAAGTATCAGGATCTATTTAAACACATGAGAAATTATGTTTTCTAAACTTTACAACACGGATTTTAACCCCCTCATGCTTTATCAAAATCCCATGTACTGGTTTCAATGAGAGCATTTGTATGCAGCAAATGTCTTAGATGGATATTGATTCACCAAGGAAAGCTATCCCATTGAAATCATTACTGGCTAGCTGGAGACATGTCTTGAACACAGAGGGGGGAAAACTCAATGTTTTACTGAAACACCAGATAATTGCCCATTAGATAAGCAACATATTTAATACAAAGCATGTGGAAACTGTCCATGATACTGAACATATTTACATAAATTACACATCCATTTGTCTGTCTTTCTTTTTTCTACCTTTCTTATTTTCCTTCTTTTTTTTCTTTCTTCATTCATTCTGTTTAATCAATGTCAAGTAATTTTTATCAACTAGTTTTGTAAGCATATTCTTAAAAGAGTTCAAATGTATGCAATAATGCTAAGGGCTTAAAAAGTGCATGCCTGTTAGAGCTTAAAATCTTATTAAATCTCTATTAAATCTTAGTGACCGTTTCCTAATATACAATTTATAATCAAAAATATTAAAAGTATTATCTGTTCAGGTTTAAATGGCAAAGTTGATCATAACATTTCTACAATATTGTAAATAATTCCATATACAACGTCAAAGAGAGAGAAAGTCTAAGACCCAAGAAATAAAATTAAACAAAACAATGTGGCAAAGAGATTTGGTCAAATTTTATTTTAAGGTACATTCTTACTAGTAATATTCCAGCAGCAATGGCTTTTGCTATGACCTAATCCACAAATTAACTATATCACCAATAACCCACTGCTTAATAATAGTTATCGAGGGAGTTGTTAAGTTTGTATAGTAGATAGATTTAGGAATGTAGAAAAGCAGAAAATGTCCTTTATATACAGTAAGTACTAATAGACTATATCTTAATAGACAGGCAATGTGATAATAATGATAATTGGTACTCAATGTTACTTATATGATGTCATTTTTTCACTGATGCAACATGCAGCTTGACTTAGCCTGATACATTTAGCACAGCAAATATAGAAATTTCACCTTTAAAGGACTGAATGAGTGATTTAATCAGTCAAGTATGACATATGTACAGTATATAGTCTTGTTAAATTACAATGTTTTCTTTTACTTCTCTACATGGTTTTAGAAACAACACTAGTTATGTTTAAATACACATAGGTTGTATATGCAGAGCTTGATTTTAAACACATGAATGTTTGGTCACACATGTTTTTAAGGTACAATTCTCGCTATTAAAAATACTTTTTTTTAATTATGACATTGCCTCAATAAACTCATAATGTGCTGCTTATAAATAATTATTAATCCAGTATAGTTGTATGCATGTATTCAGTAGGCATGGGTAAGCTCACAGAAACTGGTTTGGAAGTGGAGGAGCTGTCCATGGTGCTGAATGTTACCATAAAACAGTAGAAGGGAACCTATGGTTAACATTAAATGGACATTTGACCACTTCTCATGTGCGGCACTGTGAATAAATTTGAATCTCGACATCAATAAAGGACAAACAACTTGCAATTCTAAGGTAACTTTGCACATGTAAATTCTAAAACGAAAAGCAGTTTTTAATTTTTTTTTCAATCCATTTTAAGGTCAAAAATCATTAGCCCCTTTAAGCTATATATTCTTTTCGATAGTCTACAGAACAAACCATCACTATACAATAACTTGCCTAATTACCCTAACCTGCCTAGTTAACCTAGTTAACCCAGTTAAGCCTTCAAATGTCATTTTAAGCTGGATAGAAGTGTCTTGAAAAATATCAAGTCAAATAGTATTATATTTATTGATTATTTTTTCATAAATAATTAAATATCATGGCAAAGATAAAACAAATTAGTTATTATAAATGAGTCATTAAAACTATTATATGTCTACATATTTTTTATTTATTATTATTATTTTGTTTGTTTACTATATTTTCTGCTTCTGCGTTTATTTTATTGTGTTGCTGCTGTTAGAATGTTTATAATTATTTTTATCACTTAAATGCTTGAAATGTGCTTGAAATTTAATTGTTCTTCACTTTAATAAAAATAAAGAAATGAATCACAGATTTATTATTTATACATGCATAAATCAGACCTCCCAGCCAACTCCAGCGGTCATTTCATTTATTTGATATTTAACAGATGCCCACTATGTATAGCTCTATCTCCATTCCTGCTCTTGTTGCTTTCTGTTCACTTCCCTGCTGGAGAGAACAGCATTGGCATTCACTGCAGACACTCGCTCCACGCACACACACACAGAGAGGGAAGTTGCACATGAACACGTAATTGAATTCTTCACGTACCGGAGACAGGAGTGTGTTGGACTCTGTTCTGACAGCGTTCAGACAGTGGAAACACAGAGGCGTGGAGTCCTGGCACAGGTACAGAAAGAGGATTTGTGTTTATCCCTGCGTGCGTCCCTCCAATCTCTTCCTCTCTCTCGTATTCGCTCTGTTTCACTGTGGTTCAAACTTTATCTCTCTTACACACTTTGTACTTTATTTGCAACAACACTGTATCACGAGAAACAAGAAGCTGAGTGGAATTTTAATCTCATGCTTTATTTATTTATGTTTTTGTATAATTTAATTTAAATAATCACAGTCAGCGCATTATGGTAATAATAACCGATAACGAAGCACTGTCTTGGGTGTAGTTGGATTTGTTAATCTCACACTGTGTGTGTGCGTGTGGTTGTGCGTGCGTGTGTGTGTGTCATATACGGAATGAAGTATTTTGAAAATGTAAGTCTCCAGAGTGTTTTCAGTGATGGTTGGGTTCAGAGTGAAGAGGACAAAATATACAATCTGTACAAAATAATTGGCAATATAAGTCCCCATAAAGCATGACAAGAGTATTTGTTTATGTTTGTGTGTTTGTGTTTATCAGATGCAAACATTAATATGGACTGGCTACCATAAAAAAAAAAATATATATATATATATATATATTAAATATATATATATATATATATATATATATATATATATATATATATATATATATATATATATATATTACATTTGTTTTAATAATTTAAAATATATATATTTTAAAGAAAAAAACAATAATTTTTTTTATTCCTTGTTATTTTTCAGGAATTTATTTATACGGCATTAGGTATTTTAATTTATTAGGCATTTCAGGCAATTATTCAGGCAAATTTATTTAATTTATTATTTCCTTCCTTTTATTTCTGTTATATATTATTATATTATATTATATTATATTATATTATATTATATTATATTATATTATATTATATTATATTATATTATATTATATTATTCATGAATACATAGAAAGCCTACGCATAAACCCAGGACTTAGCACCTGCGGACAAATCCAACTGTTATGGGCTTTGCAGGCTCAGAACACACACGTTCTCTTTTTGAGGTTATTTAGGGGGAAATCTATGAAAAACCTTTGATGGTCTTGAATTTAGTTACATAATGCAGCAGTTGTTGTTGTTTTTCCACAGTAAACATCCCTTTGCTGCCCTCTCATTTCCTATTTTAAACTCATTTTATGGTTTTAAAGTTCACAAAGGGATATTCTATATTGAACCTATATTGTCCTTTCACATAAACACACAACAGCATAATGACTCATGAAACTAAATCTATTTTGGATGATGAAGCTATGTTTTCATCAGCAAAGCACTGCAATACTTTTTTTTAACTCAACAGACATTTCTAGGTGCAGCGAGGTACGTAAATCGTAATTCTTACCATTTATAAATAATTAATTAAAAAAAAAATGCAAAAACAAAGGCAAGCCACATTTGTGAGGATATGAGATAAGAATTCTCCTTTAAGAATCCTTCATGCTTAGAAATGGCCATAAAATGAAAGTGAAGAAGTTGCAAGTTAGAAAGTGCTGATTAGACTGCATGGTGATTTAGACTTTATGATGTGCTTTTTGGTAAAGTGCAAGTCTTAAACAGTTGAAGATGATATAATTATGCACATGAAGGAATGACATTGTCTCCAATAATGCTAATATGCATGTTCGTTCATTCATTCATTCATTCATTCATTTTCCTTCTACTTAGTCCCTTTATTCATCAGGAGTTGCCAAAGCGGAATGAACTGCCAACTTATCCAGCAAATGTTTTAAGCAGCTGAAGCCCTTCCAGCTGCAACCCATCACTGGGAAACATCCATACACACTCATTCACACACATAAATATAGAAAATTAGAAAAATAGAAAAAAAATAGAAAAATAGAAAAAATTAGTTTATTCAAATCATCTATACCGCATGTCTTTGGACTGTGACGGAAACTGGAGCACCCGTGGGAAACCCACATGAACCCGAGGAGAACATGCAAACTCCACACAGAAATCCCAACTGACCTAGCAGAGACTACAACCAATAACCTTCTTGCTGTATGGCGAAAGTGCTAACCATTTCACTGTGTCGCCCCATGTACATTATTCATTCATTCAATTTCTTTTCAGCGTAGTCCTTTTATTATTATAGGGTTACCACAGCAGAATGAACCACCAACATATCCAGCGTATGTTTTATGCAGCAGATGCCCTTCCAGCTGCAACCCATCTTTAGGAAACCAAGTATATTATATTATTAGAAGATATTTAACATTGCATTCATATACCAGTGGACAATAAAGTGAAAATACATACGTTAATTGTATTAATTTTCATTTGTGTATGCAATAAATTATATTGTCTATATTGAGTATTCCCAATATGCACTTAAATTATTACTCCTCTTATTCTAAAAAAAAAAAAGACATTTCAGTTTAAGTAACAATTGCCAACCATTTAATACTGGCTTATTACCTAGACATTTCTAAGATAATAACCGTTTTAAGATATTAAACAGATAATAACTACTATCTTAATAAATATTAATAAACAGTTATTTAATAGTTAACTGAGCTAAAAGTCTTAGCCAATGGTTTGTTAATGACATGAATTTTACCTTTAAATAAAGTGTGATAGAAATTTAACATCTGTGAAATAAAAAAAAATTATATATATATATATATATATATATATTGATATAAATATATATATATATATATATATATATATATATATATATATATATATATATATATATATATATATATATATATATATATATTTATATCAATATATATATATATATATATATATATATATATATATATATATATATATATATATATATATATATATATATATATATATATATATATATATCAATTACTATTTCATGAAACTCAGATAAAATAAGAATTATTATATGTTGTGTAATCTCTGAACTGATACAAAAAACAAAAAAAAACTTGCAATCCCTATACGGTTGCAATAGCCTGTACATAAAAGTTCCTAAAAGCAAAGAACGTCAAGGTGCTCCAGGATTGGCCAGCCTAGTCACCAGACTTGAACATTATTGAGCATGTCTAGGGTAAGATGAAGAAGAAGGCATTGAAGATGAATGCAAAGAATCTTGATGAACTCTGGGAGTCCTGCAAGAATGCTTTCTTTGCCATTTCAGATGACTTTATTAATAAGTTATTTGAATCATTGCAGAGATGTTTGGATGCAGTCTACCAAGCTTATGGGAGTCATACACAACATTCATTATTTTTTCCATTCTATGCTGGGCATTATTTCTGTTGAGTGACAAGACTTTTTTTCTAAACAAAGTCAGACCTTATTGTCCTAATTAAATAATTAAAAATTAAGGCATGATCATATTTTATTTTGGTAAAATAAGCATAATCTAGAGGCCTTTGCCTTTCATATAAGCCACTTCTGATACCAAATGATCAACTAGAAGTCAAGTTATTCTTTGTTGTTTTGAAGACTTTTGTCAGGTAGTGTACATAGCTCATACATGGCTCTCTTTTATTGGCTTTCTTGTATTCCCTTACATGCAAATAAACAAATTAAATGTCAGAGTTGTTTGTCCTTGCTTGCATTCACCAATTCTAGTCAGTGATAATAATATAATTTTCGAAATGTTATGTTTTTTCTCCCTGGACATTTTATCAAATCATAACAAATTAATATTTCAACAAATGTGTTATTCATTGTTTGTTAATGTTATTGTGTGTATCGATTAATGATATCAGACCTTATTGTAAAGTGTTACCAATTAAAAAAGACAATAAAAGAAAAGTAAATGAAATGAAACTGTTTATTTCAGCTAAAATCGTCTAGTTTTAAGTTAGTTTACTTTGTAATAACAATAACATATTCAGTAATAGTAATCTTAAGGGTACTGAAATCACAGTGCTTACTTTGTATACATGCATGAGGCAGTCCCTCAGTCCCTCTCAAGCATCCCTGGTAGAGATGAGTGTGCACAACATTCCATTAATCTCACCGAGGAACAAGCCCTGGAAAATTTACATCTGGAACACAAATGCAACAAAACAATTCCGCTTGATTTACATAGCTGCTCTGGAGAGGTGATATCCAGTAATCAAACAGTAATTGCTGTATATTTTTGTTCAATTAGCAGGCAGAATATGCAGGCGAGGAGCTATAAACAGGCTGAGCAGAAGTAAGATGAACGACCGGACAGGGAGGAAGAAATTACAGTATTAGCATTAGCCGTATGGTACATAACAGCTTGGATAATCAGCGTGGAGAAGGCATTGCTGGCCTCCGACTTTCTGCCGGCCCCTTGACAAGTCACTAGATCAAACACAATGAATCACAAGCTCTGACACAACATCCACGGTCCCGGGATCCTCTGATTTCTTAATTAGCATTTTTACAGTCAAGCTTCTCATTTTCCAAACACAGATCTTAACATTAGCATAGATTTACGTGATTTGTGTGCGCAGAATCAAATTAATGTAAGCAAAATAACCTTGCAGGCACACTTTGTATAGGGCAACGTGACTTCAAATACCAATGAGCCATCATCGCATTAGTGTCAGCTTGATCAAACACACAAACCTTCTACCCCGAGTGCTTAATAAACAGGCATAATTAATTATCTCTCTGTATACGAATAATAACAGGGAGTTAAAAGACATCCTCTGGTTTTAAGCGCTACCTGTGAAGAAAGGGATCTGTCTCAGATTAGCTCTTGCATTTAGATGAATTTACTGACCGATTCTTAATCCAATAATGTGACATGTGGTTGACTAATATGGTTTGATGATTCTTCATTACTGCTACTTTCAAGTTTTACAATATTACAGTGTGATTAATCTACTTTGCTAACCATTAAAGCATGTCCTTGTAACAAATTCAAAATGTATGATGGCAGGTAATCACAGTCTAAAACAAAAGTAAATATATGACCAATAGGTATTTTTGCATGGGTTTAAAAGCACAGCATGTCAATTTTGCCACTATATGTTGCATATTCACAACAAACAAAGGTGTAGTTTGATAAAGATGTGATTTAGAGCTCTATTTTAATGGTCTGTTTGCAAAGTCTGAAGCGCATGGCGCAAAAGCATTATGAGCATGTCCAAATCCACTTTTGCAATTTTAAGGAAGGAAAAATAAGGTTTATGCTGTGGCACAAGGTCTAACAGGGTTGAGCTTATTCTATTAATGAGTTATGGGTGTATTTTAAATATAGGCTAACATGCATTTAACCAATCAGTTTCATCTCTCATACCCTTTAAGAGTCAGTTGCATCACACCATGGCGTGTTTGCTATTTACATGGTGGACTTGTAAATGAAAAAAACTGAATGGACAAACTGACCGCTGCACTAGCGAGAAAACAATTAAACAGAGCATCTGCAGCATGAAGATAAAGAACAAGCCTCCTCCATTCAGCCTATTTACTTTCTGTTTACTTTACTTTTCCTCATTACTCCTTTACTTTGATGAATAAGGAAACTCACTCCACTGAAGACATCGATTAACCTACATATTTAATTTAGTTTGTTGATCACAAATGCTTGTTTCAAAACTATTATTAAATTCATTTCTAATATCCAGCAAACCAATAAATGAACAATAATAACATTGTGGTCAAAAAATAAAAAAGTTATATCCAAACACACATCCTATTCTTATGCCCCATTTAGTGATGCAGATGTCTAAAAACCTGGCAGGTGGACAAATCTAAACTATTTAAACACCTGGTCTGAAAATAACAACAAATCGCGGCATACACTGTCCTACACCAAATTGCGCAAGATGTATGATAGGGCCCTGAGTGTGGAATCATGGGAAGTCAAGCAGTAATCATGTTCATGGATGAGCCAAAGTATTATAAACCTATTATTGCTGTAGTATAAAGCAAAGTAAGGCCTAAAGCTATTGAAGCAAAACAATGCATCTTTAGCAATTGCTGATAAGAGATGAGCACAATATGGAACGATGCTTTTATTCAACACAGGTTCATTCTGAAAACGTAGTCTCGCGTATTTTTCTGGAGACCGCAAATTACGTAGCCGGAGGTATGTATGGCTGCATTTAATTTTTTATGCGAGCGCTACGGGGCAGTATGACGCCATTCCTTTTGGCTCTTACCGGTTGACCGCTTACCTTCGTGTGTAGGGCTTTCCCAACGCAATCTGTTTGTCCAGATAGCTTGTCGTGTACATCGGTGGACTTGAGACACAGAGAGGAGTTGACCATGACAACGACCGGGTGTGAGTCCAGGGAAGATTTGTTTCAGAAGTCAGGTAGGACAAAAACAGAATACAAAAAATGAAATGAATGAGTGAACAGCAGGGTGAGAATGTGGTAAAATCCAAAATAGTGGTAAAAATCAGATCAGGGCTGTTCATTTTCTGGACAGCTTTTGTAAACCGTCGGCTGGGTATAGGGAAGTAAGCGGGTGGGCGGGTCAATTGCTGGTCGCCCAGTCAATCATTCAGTCATTCAGTAGGTCTAGCACGGGCTCGAATGACATTTGTTAGAAGCAATTGAGATGCGAAAAAGCGCACACAGTTGGTTATTTTTAGGAAAGGAGAGGAGTGGGTCAGTCGATCAGTCAATCTGTCAGTCATTCAGTCAAACAGTCAGATGACAGCAGCCTCTGGTGGATTCATGCGAGAACAGCAGGCACAAACTCGCAAGAGAAAATTCAGATCCGAAAAATCATACACAGCAAAACAAAAACCGCAAAACACAAAGCTCCAGGGACATATTTGGCGCTCTCCAGAAATGTATGTAAAGGTACGTTTTCAGAATGAGCCTGGGTTTTATTATGTCAACACAGTTGGCCCTTTTCTGTTCTTTTGGTCATGAGTACATGGGTAAGAAGCAATGCTGCTCCATCGAACTAAAACCATTTTAAGATTCTGTTATAATGCTGCTCAGTGCAGTCTAATAAAATGTTAAACATATTAAAGCATCTTTAGTTTTTTTTTCCCCTGGTTTCCATAAAATCTAACTGAATGGTCTGTAGCATGGTGACAGTCCATGTCAGTACTTAAAGTTGCTTAAGTCTCTAGATGTAAACATTTTATAAAAAAAAAAAATGTTGGATAAGTATATATATATATATATATACGTCAGCAAAATACTTAACACTGTTGTAATGTGTTTGGGATATTTTAATAAAACATATGGTGCATTCAAGGTCTTTTGATAGGCCCGAAATAACATTGTCTATCAAGGACACAAATGCATTGTCCATGCAGCTATTCATGTGTGGTTTATTCTTTCTCCTTCGCCAAACTCTCCTGCATTCCCCTGACAGAGTGTGCAAAGTTCCCTACCTTGGCTTGAAGACAGAGCCCTTTGTCCTGAGATAAGGCCATCAGCACAAACAGTCCCACAGGCAGGTCTGACTCGTCCCATCACTGTGCTGCTTGAGACATCACCGGTTCACTGTAGAGGGACTGTAGGGAGCAGCCAAGCATCTGGTTAAGAGTTAGGAGAACTGGCATCGTTGACAGCTTATCGGGCTGTGACATCTGAACCACGCTCAGCACGAAATTGTCGAATGCCAGGGATGACATTATCTAGGTTTCCACATGCCTTCCCTTTGCCTGGAGCATCTGATGGCATTGTCAGCACAGGTGACCAATCAGCAGCACAGGAGCACAGGAAAAAGGCAGCATTGCATTACATTGGGGTTCTTTAAAGCCACAACCTAACAATCAGAGTAAAATGTCTTTAGGTAAATCTTGTAATGATGATGGTATTTTGGTAATGTAAGTAACTTTGAGGAACTTCTACATTTAGCGGATGCTGGGTGCACTGTGATAGTACATGTTCGAACCCATGCTTGTTTTCAGAACTGATTTGATATCACTTTTGTGAAGATGCTGAAAACATTCATTCATTAATTTTCCTTGAGCTTAGTCCCTTTATTTATCAGGGGTCGCCACAATGGAATAAACCGCCAACTTATCCAGCAAACGTTTTACACAGCGGATGCCCTTTCAGCTGCAACCCAGTACTGTGAAACACCCATACACACTCATACACACACATGCACTATGGCCAATATAGCTCATTCAATTCACTTGTACCAGATGTCTTTGGACTTGTGGGGGTAACCGAAGCACCCAGAGGAAACCCATGCAAACACGGGAGAACATGCAAACTCCACTGACCCAGTGCTAACCACTCAGCTACTGTGCTGTCCCATGCTGGAAAATTTTATTTATTTATTTATTTATTTATTTATTTATTTATTTATTTATTTATTCAGGGATTATGAACAACATTGACATGAAAGTATCTCCCAGTTCCTGCTGATTCGTTGGCTCCATGTCTATGATTTGAGGATCCTGTTCCAATATGTCATGCTTGTGCTCTATTGGAGATCAGGTAACTGTGATAGACATTAGAGTACAGTGCTGCATTGAATAAATGCTTTTACTGTGTATAGTCGCACACCCAAATCACTTTATAATCTTTTTTTTTTTTTTTCTAGCAGTGTGCAGCGTTCATCTCGGCACTGACATGTTCAATAAAACAATTTCAGATAATTTTAGCTTCGTTACATAGTACATTATCCTGCAGAAAATAACCACCAGAAGACCACACAGTGGTAATAAAATGTATGTACAGAATATGGTCAGCAACATAACTCAGGCTGTCTGTGGTGATTTATGATGCTTAATTGGTACAAAGGAGACCGAAGTGTGCTACTAATAACCCTGAAGCATTGATAGTATGATTTCACTCCTTTGGCTGTTACACCAATTCTCACCATATCACCTGAATTTTGCAGCAGAAGTCAAGACTCATGATGCAGATTCTTTGTAAACCCAAGGAATAGTTGTATATGAAAATCCCAGAATATAGAGGGTTTGTGTCAAGATTTGGTCAGTTACCAAGTTCAGTGGCATTGTTTACATTCTTCTTTCCAATATGGCCGATTGATGACATGTCATGAAAACACTCTATGTCAGCAATTTCTGAAATGCTTAGACCAAATTGTCTGGCAACAACAACCATGCCACTTTTAAAGCCACATTTCTTTCCCTTTCTTATCCTCATTTTGAAATTTATATATTTTATTATTTTTTTATGAATTTTTTTATGAATATGTATTTTATGAATTTATGAATTTTATGTATGTCTTTATGTGTATTAACAAGCAGTTGAACAAACTCCAACATATTGTAAGGTCATTCTGAAAGCGTAGCCCCATATACCTTTCTGGAGATCGTGAATTATGTTGGCAGAAGTACATATCGCTGCATTTTGTCTTTAAAATGAATGGTACGGGGTGGTGTGACGCCGTACCTTTTCGCACTTACCAGGTGATCAATTACCCCCATATGGTCGTCTTCTCTGGTGTTACCAGTTTGTCCAGTTAGCTCACCATGTATGTCGGTGGACTTGAGTTGCAGAGAGGAGTTGACCATGGTGAGGGGGTTTCAGTCTGGTGAAGAACGGTTCCAGAAAGTTTGTAAAACAAAAACAGAAAACGAAAGTTAAACTAAAAAAGTAAATAAAAGTAAACAAGAGTGAAAATGTGGAAAAAATCAGGTGAGGGCTTTTCTTTTTCTAAATTTCTTTTTAAATTTGTCAGTTGGGTTTAGGGAAGTGGGTGAGTCGGTCAGTCTGTGTTTTTTTTAACACTATTGGTTGGGTTTAGGGAAGGGGAGGGTGGATAAATCAGTCAGTCAAACAGTCAGTCGACAGCGGCATCTGGTAAAATAACAAGAGAATAGCAGGCGCGCATGACACTAGCGAGAGAAATTTAAGGCCTCAAAAAGTGTAACCATGGCTTCTCGTGGATTTGCGAAAACAAAAGCTGCAAAAAAAAGAAAAAAAAAAAGTAAATCTTAGGATGTATTTGATGGTCTCCAGAAATGTATATAGAGGTACATTTTCAGAATGAGCCTAGGTCGACAAACTCATTAGTCTATTCGCATAGTATCAAAATCCTTTTAAGGAAAGTCATTTCACTCGGCGGTTATCTTTGAAGCACCTCTCGGGCAGTATACCTGGGCATTCTGTTTGAATGGGAAAATATAAAATCCTCTAAAACTGCGTGCCAAGCTTATGATGAAATATGATATATAGCGATCGCTGATTGGCTCCTGTACTAAAAGGCGGGGCTTAAGTCGCCATATTGACTGTTACACTTTTTCTCATTCAAAAG
Source organism: Danio rerio (assembly GCF_052040795.2). Taxonomy (NCBI): domain Eukaryota; kingdom Metazoa; phylum Chordata; class Actinopteri; order Cypriniformes; family Danionidae; genus Danio; species Danio rerio. The sequence continues at coordinate 46,126,861 of NC_141027.1, forward strand.
TATGAGTGACATGTCTTGTTTATTCAATAGTCTTTGGTAGTACATTGATGATAATGTTAAACAGTTGCTCATTTGTCAGTAGAATGTTTATTGGGATTTAAAGGTGCAGTATGTATGATTGGCAGGTATTGCAGTCTATATTTAAACCTTTTTTTAATGTGGTCCCTCCTCTTTCACAGGTTGCATAATGTGGTCTAATGTTTTAGTTTGTAGTATTTGCATTATTTATAGATTAAAAACATCTCATTTTATACTATTTATCTGTTGAACATGGATGAAAGGAAACACTGCTTTTTACCAAGCCAAGGTGCTGAAATATAATTGGTTAAAGTGGAAGTGGATGGGTTACACAGGCCAAAACATATTTCAACACACTTTTTAAAAAGTAGAATAAATAAATAGCATGCTTTTTTGGTCACACTATCTACATGCCAACTAATTCTTATTAGATTATAAGTAGAATTAGGTTGGGGCTAGGGTTAGTGTAAGTTTACATGTACTTGCAAAGTTTTTCTTATAGTCAGTTAAATGTCTGTTGAAGGAGCAGTATCAACAGATATTAGGCAGATAATACGCAAAAAGACCATCAACATAAAGTGTTACCAAAGTTTTTTTATTTTAATTTTTTTTTTCGGATTAAAAACAATGTTTACTTAGCATGTGCCTTAAATAACTGCAAACATTATATTTAACATAATTAACATATTTATATATATATATATATATATTATGGCAAACATACACATTAAAAGTATCATTCATAAAACAGCATTGCTCTTGAGCAACTCTAGCTTTTCAAATCTACAGATTATGAAAGTTTGATTACATTCAGAATAAAAGCCATATTTCTGGATGAATGTAATGCATATTTCTTTTATGCACCAGTATAGTCACTCAAATCATATATGCCAATTAATCAGACTAATAGAGCTGCTGTGGAAGTGTGTAATTTAAATTCAGATCAAAAGCATCCCAATTAGTTTGACCATAACTCAACTGTTTTATTCCTGCCACTTTGTCGCTTTGTTCTAAAAAGCACAGAAAACTAGACACAGTCTGACACTTCAGATTTTCATTTAGATAATTGCAGCCCATCTGGTTGCCGCCACGCCTTCTGTCACTCTTAGCCCTCCCGTCCAACCTCCTTATCAATTACAAAGCCACTTTTAAGTCACAGTTAATAGGATGTTAATGCATTATTGGGTCTGTGGGTGATGTGGTATTGAATAGAGAGATGGACATTATTGCCCTTGAGCACAATTTGGGAGCAAGACAAGATCTGCATCTTAATATAAGCAGATGAGAGGAGATTATTTAAAAGTAGCACTGTGCACTTTTTTCTTTGTATGTGTCAGCATGTTTTTTGGGGCCAGTGTTATTGTTGTTGATGAATTACAGCCTATATAATTATACATATTTTGTGTTTGTTTGAGTGTGGAAAGCATTTGTGTTCTAAAACTTGCATATTTCATATTTTTTTTTATAATATTAACAGCACAATGCATTGTGATGTGACTACTTTATTCATGTTGTACAAGACGAACACCCTTATCCTTATCAAGGGAGTAAAATCTCTTCATCTGTGTACTGTAAATTGAAGTAGACAGAGACAAGATTACTTTTTTATGATAACACAACTCAGTACAAGTCATAATTGTAACTTCAAGGCATAGAAAATTAATTTGCTTTTTTTTTTATAATTTGTACAATGTGAGTTGGATGAGTGGGATGGAATTTCTCATTTTTTAGAAACATGTGAACAAAAGACCACTGTCCATGAAACTTTTCAGGATTTATTTGCTTGCTCAAGGGCAAAGGCAGCAGATAAAGTTGAATGGTGTACATGAGAAATGGTTTGGCAGTTCGCCCCAACTGGTACACTAGATATTGGAAGGACAACAAGGCATGGGCAAAATTATCTTTTTCCACTGGTGTCCAAGAAACATGTACACCACCTAACCACCCGGTTTGAATGTTATCACTCAATTTGAATTGGCATTATCAGTGGTTATCAGCAGATAGATATAGGCCAGTAGAGGCCTTCTGCGCCTACTGGTAGTCTCAGAAGGATGCTATCATCCATTCACATGGTTATTCAGCAATACTAATAGAGGAAATTCCAGATCCCGATCTGTTTTCACATTACTGTGACAGTTGGGTTTGGGGTTGGGATGAGAGGGGTCTGGATGCAGACCTGGTGCAGTGCAATCTGAGCTGCATCCAATGCTTTTTAATGCTCTCACCTAACCCCACCCCTAACCCTACCCGTCACAGTGACGTCACTCACTCCATTGAGTGCATTGTGTCTGACATTGCATCGCTGAGTGATGGAATCTCAGCTTGTATCATAATGGTTGCATCCAGATATTACTGGTTAGGGTAGGGGTAGACGTTAATAAAATACAATTAATAGGAAATTTAATAAATATTATAAATAATACTCGTTAACTTCCGGCTGCAGCTGTATGAGATCTACAGCTATCATATATATCATATAGCTATCATATACCCATATTTATCAGCTGATAACCACAAATAATTCCCATTCAATCGAGTGATAAAATTTGAATCAGCTGACCTGAATCCGTCTTGTCGTCAATCCCATTTAAGAGCAAACAATAATAACTTGACTTCTAGCTGATCATTTGGAAAAGTGGCAGAAGGCAGATTCTGTATGGGGCATTGGAGAGATCTGCAGAGTCGGGGGCAACATCAACAGGCTGAGGTATCAATACTTTTGTGCTGCCCTTAACATTACAAACCACAGGAGAGGGCAAACTCTTCAACAGGATAGCACTCCCATAGTTCAGCTTCTGTATCAAAGTTCCTGAAAGCAAAGAAGGTCAAGGTGCTACAGGATTGGCCAGCCCAGTCTTCAGATATGAACATTATTGAGCATGTTTGGGGTAGGATGAAGTAGAAGGCATTGTTCATTCATTCATTTTCTTGTCGGTTTAGTCCCTTTATTATTCCGGGGTCGCCACAGCGGAATGAACCGCCAACTAATCCAGCAAGTTTTTACGCAGCGGATGCCCTTCCAGCCGCAACCCATCTCTGGGAAACATCCACACACACATTCACACATACTCATACACTACGGACAATTTAGCCTACCCAATTCACCTGTACCGCATGTCTTTGGACTGTGGGGGAGAACATGCAAACTCCACACAGAAACACCAACTGAGCCGAGGTTCGAACCAGTGACCCAGTTACCTTCTTGCTGTGAGGCGACAGCACTATCAACTGCACCACTTGCATTGTAGATGATTCAAAAGAATCTTGATGAACTAAGAGTCCTGCAAGAATGCTTTCTTTGCCATTCCAGATGACTTTATTAATAAGTTATTTGAGTCATTGCAGAGGCGTATGGATGCAGTCCTCCAAGTCATACACAATTTTTTTTTTTTTTTTAGTGCACCGTGACTTTATATTATATGCAATACATTATTTCTGTTATGTGACAATATTTTTGTCTAAGAAAAGTCAGACCTTACTGTCCGAATTAATAATTCAAAACCAAGGCATGATCATATTTTATTTTGGTAAAATAAGGATAATATAGGGGCCTTTGCCTTTCATTTAAGCCTCTTCTGATACTAAATGATCAACTAGAAGTTAAGTTATTATTTGTTGTTCCTAAAACTTGAATAGGCGACAAGACTTTTGTTAGGTAGTGTACATTGTAAAAAAAACACAATAATATTATAGCAGATGTTGTGTCATTTTATTATTATTTTTATTTTAAAATAGGCTCAGCTAACAGCACAATACACATTTAAAAAGATAAAATAAAAAATACTGTATTTGGTATCACATGATCGTTCAAAAAAAATTACTATATTAAAACTAAATAAAAATATTAAAATAAAATAAAGAAAAAAAAACATTCTGACCCAATACTTTTGTATGGTGGTATATGATGCATACACAGAAAATTGCCATACTAAGGTTTTATGCTATGCTCTTGCCATAAAGATTAATGAGAATGTTAACGAATAACTCCCTACAGGTTTTATGAATTGATCACAGTGGTCCAGGAGGATATCATCTCTACCCACTAACTCCCTCTTTGATTGTATAAACCAATCAAAAACGATGTCATATCTGTCCCCTCTTTTCACGACCAAATGCAATAACTTTCTTCCCCGGCTCCTAATCAATAGCGAAAAAGTCGATTGATTAAAATGTATTTAGTCCTCTGAGATATATGATTCATCATATTTTAGAAGGAAAGGTTACACAATCAAAAAATGAAAGGCCTTCATTAGGTCCGAGGATGATGGAATGAGAAAATCGATGAGTCGCATGGAGGAGGCTTAAGATACTCATTGCATATTTAAAGCAGCATTGACCTGATTCTCACTCTCATTTTTCTCTGAAGTGCCAGAGCACGGGGAACCAAGGGTCATTCGTTTTCATCCTCGAATTCTATGGAGAAAGGCACATCCCTCTCAGTGTTCTCATTCGGGTATTGTAAAATGCCTTTGAAGTGGAAGTTCAGCACTGGAAATCCTCACATCACTTGGAATCTAAAGAGACAGGCGGATTAATTGCTTTGGCAGTGATGCTATCGTTGGTTGGTTGGCTGGGCGTGGGTATACACGACTATGAATGTGCGTGTAGACACCAGCTGATATGGCACTTGTCGTCAAAAAGGCTGTGATATAATCCCCCTTCTCAAAGAGCCGGTATCCAGCTGTGCGTGAAAGAATACGCCAGCAGAGTGCGGGGTCTGAAGCGAGGGGTCAGGGGTCGTCTGTCAGCTTTTAATGTGCTGTTAGCAGTGCAGGAGCATCGGCAGGATACAAGGGACTTAATATGTCTCTGTTAAACTGGCCTGTGCTCTGAATGTGGTTCTCCCATCTTCCCCTCTGGGATATTGCTTCTTTCAGAGATAAACTCTCTTTATGTCACAACTAAAGGACAGGAAGTTCAGCTTGGCCTTGGGTAAGGAAAATGCACAGACCCACATCTGCGAGGCCTGGGTTTGAAGAGATACAAGCTGCAGTTGTGTTTATCAAGGTTTTTATATTTTAGCAGTTTTGTATAAGATTTTATTTCAATACAATTGTACATATGGTGTTACTTTTAGTCTAGTTTTTTATTTTGTGAACGCATTTGTATTTTTGTACAAGTGCACAAGTTTGCGACGTTTGTGAATGTTCGTAACGAATGTTCGAATGTTTGTAACAACAGAATTTGTAACCTTAGTTGGCTAACGATGGTTTTCAGAAACACACCCCTAGTGTATTAGAGTTTTATTAGATCGCAAGGCTGGGGTTAGGGTTAGGGTTAGGTTAAGGCCCAATCCCGATTATACCCCTTAGCCCTTCCCCTTACCCAATTATATTTAGCTTGAAGGTTAGGGCTAAGGAGAGGAGCTAGATAGCCTTCAAACAGAGATTTTTCAGGACCTTAACCAAAAGGTAAGAAATTTTCCCAGAATACACCATCTACAATGGTAGCTTGGCTGGTAATGGATTCTTAATAGCGCTTGTATTTCACCATCATGCTTAAAAAACTCAGCTAAAATAAAAACTGCAAAATTTAGCCCCACAACATTCTGTCACTCAATGACACTCGAATACCCTGTCTGATAAGTCTAATGGCTGGGAATGAGCTTTTTATAGTGTCTGGTGTAATGTTAATGTTGTTTTTATTTGTTTACATAGATGGATATGGCCACGGTGTAAGTGCACAGTACAGATACAAGTTTATAGCCACATTATATAGTATGATGACATGATATATGCCTTTAGTGATTTTCGGAAGATAAATGCCCAAAAGCAACACAACTAGAATAACTACAGCAGTCATGATCGTCTGATCTCATATAAAGCAAGAGATTGCGATGACATATGATGATGTGTGCAGATGTTGTAGTGCTGTTCCATGTCTTGGGGGGTACATTTTGAACCCCTTCCCCTTCACACTCAAGGGGCAAGGGGAATATGAAGGACAAAAATAATACAATAATAGAATTGGGATTGGGCCAAAATGTTGATATGTTACAATTTTTCTTATAGCCTGGAAAATGTCTAATGGTGGAGTGGTTTCAGTAGAGTTTAAGCAAACAGTCTACTGATACTCTAAAATAATTAATTGATATGTAGTTTCAATATTACATAGTCATTAAAATGTGCAATTTGGACAAAGTGATATCAAAATAAAATAATTGTATACACAAACACTGAATCAAAAACTATTAATAGTTAAACAAATAAATGTAAAAAAAAGAATAATTCGGAATTTTTCATATTAAAGATCATGTATGTAAATAAACATACTTTTTTTTGGCAAATTACTATTTATGTATTTTTTTTCTGTTTGTCTGTAAAAGTGCCGGGCGTCACGGTGATGCAAAGGGTGAAACGATTGCCTCACATCAAGAAGGTCACTGGTTCGAACCCGGTTGAATCAGTTGGCATTTCTGTGTGGTACGGGTGAATTGAATAAGCTAAATTGGCCATTGAGTATGTGTAAGAATGAGATGATGTATGGGTGTTTCCCAATGTTGGGTTGTACCTGGAAGGGCATCCTCTGTGTAAAACATATGCTGGATAAGTTGGTGGTGCATTCCGATGTGGCGATTCCTGGTTAATAAAAGGACTGAGCCAAAAAGAAAATGAATAAAAGTAAAAACGCCATCTACAGGTACTTCTCTAAACAGATGCATTTCAAATTTTTTACCACAGCACAGAATAATTGCTTGCTGGTGTAATTATAAACACAATTATTTTGCTAATTATCATTTGATTTAATTTTTTGTGCCTTATTTTAGCTAGTTATAATTTTTCATGTATTGTGGATTTTTTTTTATTATAGCAGTGAACTTATTTTTTATTTTATTGTTATTATTATCAGTGCTATAACATTGCAACACACTAATAACCTTGGTGTGTATATGCTTCATGCCTGATTATAGTTTTTATGAAGTATTTCAAAACTGCATATAAGGCATCTGAATGTATGTGGATAACTTTTCTGGGCCTGTTTTCTGAAATCATTCACATGCATTTTAATTTACTTCTGTCTCTGTGAAGAATTAGAGCTCTAGTTGGAACTAGATGTCCTTTTCTAATAAACGTAATAAGCAGGCATGTAGAAACAGCAAATGTCAAGAGTGATACAGCGTATACAGTATGGAGAGCGCCCGAGCCAAACTGCATACTCATAGATTAAAAGTGTCAATAGAGTTTATTTTCAGTTGACAGAGAAGGAATTGTGGCCTCAAATAGCTGGGACTCAATTGCAAGCAAACCGCATCACATTGATCAAAGCTGATGCCGTGGCAACAGCAGGCAGTAAAATCAGACATACTTACTGGATTTATTAAAATGGGCTGCGAGAACTTGACAAGCTGTAACCCAGTCAGTGTAGATAAACAGGAACATACAAATGGGATTGCTTCAGGAAATGTTCATGGAAATAGTCTTTTGTAATATCCAGCAGTATGCAAATCCAGTTCGTAAATGTTTGGGTACTGCCATGGTAGGGAGTGAAAGACTAAATGAAAGAAGGAACCTTGGAGGAAAATCTGCCTTGTGGTCACATTCACAGCTCCATGGCAAAAATTCATGGGCAAAATCCAGTCACTCAGTGGGAATCCTTTCGATGTAGAGTTTAATGTGAGGGCAAAAAAGAGTTCCCCACATGGTTTGTTTTCAGGTTGGTAACCAATTTTACAAGTTGACTATCATAGAGCTGCTTAGTTTGAGAGCGATTGCCACACTATTGACCGCAGAAATTTTTGACTGAATTTTCACTTGTAAAATCCAGCAATTTCATAAGAAACACATATAATTAGTGCAAAATATTTTGCAATAGGTTTAAGTTGAAAATGCAAAAGTGCCACATTGACCAACACAAAGCTGCTCACTTTTTTAAGTTGAGTTGTCCTTAAATAAATAAAGGAATGAATGAATGATTAAAATAATGAATGAATGAATGAATGAATGAATGAATGAATGAATGAATGAATGAATGAATGAATGAATGAATGAATGACTTCCTTATAAAATTAATAAATAAAAAACATATTATTAACAAAAAAACTATTATTATTATCATTATTATCATTAATGTTATCATTATTATTATTATTATTATATTCAGAACATTTCTCAGTAATGGGTTGCAGCTGGAAGGGCATCTGCTGCATAAAACATAAGCTGGATAAGTTGGTGTTTCATTCAGCTGTGGCGACCACAGATTAATAAAGGAAAGTCGAAATGAAAATAAATGAATAAATATTCAGAACAATCATTGTTTTTATATCGTTGTTTTTTAATAATGTGTTTTTGTAAAGGCACATTTTTATATTGTTTTTACAAACATATGTTCAATTTCCTAATGCTTTTTTTTAATGTATAATTATTTATTTATTCATTTTATTTTATTTTGACATGTCAGATGCTTCACTATACAACTTTTTTTTACTTCTGATCTGTTAAGTAATGATTAAGCAAACATTTATCCAAACTCAAAGTAACTACCATGGTAATATATAGGAACAACCAGGTGAGCAAATTTTTAATTTGATTTAAATGCAGGAAAAAAGTTTGAGGGGTAATTTCTTATTTATTTATTAAGTTATTTTATTTTATTGACTTCAATAACAAACACAAACTTTGACCTTACACAAACAAGTCAATAATAGTAGCAATTGTAATAGGTTAACAGATCAAACAGTAAACATTAAAAACAGGAACAAAAATTAAAAACTAAATAGCCACACATACATAACACAAATACAGCAAAAGGAAAGAAGGACTTATCTGTGATATTTCCAAAATAATTATCATAATAATCCAAGAATCACTTTTTTGTTTTTAACCAATCTAAGAGATTTAATGAAAATATACATTTTTATTATAAAATGTGGAAAAAAAAGAAGGCTGTGAATGCGAAAATTTTTGTTCGTGACTAAAATATTTTCCATACAAAATAAAAAAGTTAGTAATTCTCTGGTATATCGAATTACCGTTATAGTATAAAAATAATAATCTAAACATTTATACTCCATATATAGAAGTAACTTGGTGAACAACCTCTTTAATTAGATTTTTGAAGCTAGATGCAAGTAAAAGTTTGAGGAAGAAAACTTCTTACGTGTCAACACCCCGTGACTGTGACCGTTGAAATCAGGACTGCGCATGCGTCAGTTGTGTCACTAGAATACACCGGGAAGGTCGACGGAGCGCTGCTAGCCGACAAACATGATGTCCATTGCTGCCCGTTCGGGGACTTTTTCCCCGTACCTGCAAGCTACAAATTATGCCGTGGCAGGTCCACTAAAGCCTCTCATAGCCGGCGTCGTCGTGAAGAGTGATAATCTGTTCGTGGACACGAAGAAACCGTTCCTGTGCCGGGAGTCCTTGTCCGGTCAGAGCGCGAAGAGCGGCCTCGCCGTGTCCTCCAGCCTGAACGGTGAGTTTAATAGCGGGCCTCAGTCAATTCGAGATTCCCGGTCTCTGTAGCAAGAGGAGGCCGTGCAGCTAGCGCGCACTCAAGGGCACAGTGAACTCTCATGATTAACGTTGATGTGCTTCGTCAAGTGTCTCAAGAATTTTGTAGTGTTGTACGTTACTAATGCCGAAGTATTATTATTGCAAAGTTTATTTAATACCAACGTATATAACAAAACGGCAGTAGCAGTAGCTCACGTGCTACATCCGTTAGCTTCATTGCTAATGTCCTTGCAGCAGCTAAGACTAGAAGTAAATCAATGTCTGTCTTTTGGGGGGGAAAAAAATAATTGTCATTTAGCCTCACTTTGTACGAATTACGAATGTTATAATAAAATAATTAAGTACGTTTTAGAATTCGGTTCATTTCATTTATGGTTTTGGGTTAAATATAACGTTAGGTAACGTTATTGGGTTTATTATATGACACAACGTCAGGCCTCTTGTTACAAATTTTTGATGTGGATTTCTGTTGCAAATAGATATTTAGATGTTATGTTTCATCAACGTCGGAGTTGAATATTAAGCTGAATATACTGGACATTTGTCAAGTTTTCGACATTCACAGCCACAGTGACCTCCCTTCCTTTAAACTTGTATATGTATGTATGTGTGTGTATATATATATATATATATATATATATATATATATATATATATATATATATATATAAAACATAAGGTGGCTTTTTAAATCAGGCCTTGAGATATGCATGTGTTCATGTTGTCATTGTAGTGACACTGAAATCACCATGAGCATCACAGGTGTCTGCAATTTATTCGTTCAGAGATTTGTCAAGTTGTAGTTTGATATTCAGAAAAGATTTATGTGCCACACTATATTTACTATGTTTATTTATATTATATAAAATAATGATGATAAACAATATATACACACACACACAAACATGTATATTATACATAGAGGTAAAATTGGTTTTATATCCGCACATTCTGACTTTCTCCTTAATAATATAATTTCATAAAAGTATTATTTGCAAAATCTGTATAGTGAAATCATATTAGCAGCCAATGACTATAAAAGTACAACATTGTTCACAGTCAAATAAACAGTGTTAATGTTGTTTTCAAATCACACTTGCAGGTTATTTTAGACCGAATATTTTAAGTGCTATAGTAAACAATAAAGGGAGTTGTCACTGAATAAATGTGTTAATATAAAACCAACTTTACCTCTGTTTTATATGGGATCTGCTTTATTATTATTTGCATCGTGGAACTCATAGGGCCGTATGTCGGTTTATTGTTCTGCTACTATTTCATGTGCCATTCAATGCACATTTTTTAGTATTTCTAATCTGTTTATTTAGTTCTGTTATTATTGTTTGTTTTTCCATTTTGTAGCTCGCTCTTCAGTACGCTTCGCTCACACAGACATCAAGATCCCTGATTTCTCTGACTACCGCCGGCCAGAAGTTTTGAACCCAAATAAGCAGTCGCAAGAGAGTGGTGATGCCCGGCGGGCCTTCTCCTATCTGATGACGGGGTCTACCCTTGTGGTTGGAGTCTATACAGCCAAGACAGTCGTTACACAGTTTGTGTCCTCTATGAGTGCCTCAGCTGACGTTTTGGCTTTGTCCAAGATTGAAATCAAGCTGGCAGACATCCCTGAGGGTAAGAACATGACCTTCAAATGGAGAGGGAAGCCCCTGTTTGTCCGCCACAGAACAGAGAAGGAGATCGAGACTGAGGCTGGCGTCAATCTCGCTGAGCTTCGGGACCCTCAGCACGACAAAGACCGTGTTGTGAACCCGTCCTGGGTTATCGTCATTGGTGTCTGCACCCATCTGGGCTGTGTGCCTATTGCTAATGCCGGTGAATTCGGCGGTTATTACTGCCCGTGCCACGGCTCTCATTATGATGCATCTGGTCGCATCAGGAAAGGCCCTGCTCCGCTCAATCTGGAGGTGCCCTACTATGAGTTCCCAGATGACGACACAGTGGTTGTAGGATAAAGGACTGTACTACATTAACTATGATCCACACAGACCGTGTGCTTTGCGTGTTTGATTTTTGTTCATCTTGTTTCAGACACACTATCTGCATTGACTCGATGGGTAACAAAGGTTAATTGTAAGTAATAAAATGTATTTTATCTGATGGAATCTTCACTCAGCTCTATTTATTCAGACTCGATATACAAATTGTTTAACGGAGTCACTTGGGTTGTCTAATTTTATGCATTGCAGGTTTTTCAGATAAGGAACAAATTAGATCTGTAGGATATAATTGTTAAAGTGATGTTGGCAAAAACAACAAAGTCAGGTGGGTGATGTGTGCAGGGAGTAGGTGGAAAACAAAGTGCAGTTTACCATACATAATCAATGAAATAGCTTTTGCACCAATATTTTGTCATTGGTAAATGTAATAACTGTTTGAGGCTAGGTTTCAGATGAAACCATTAAAAAGAGTGAAATATGGACACGTTGAATGTTCTGTTCCTGATTGTCTGTGGGTAAACCACTTTAGTAAAGCTGAAAAAAATATTCACCAGGTTCATGCTGTCTTTTACATTTCTTAAAAATCTATTTTAAGACATAAAAAAGATAAAACCAAATCTATGATGCATGTGAGAATATGATGATTGTGGTAATCATGATTGATTTTAAACGCATTAAAAAGCAAAGACTGAACAAGAACAAGATGTTTTATTTGCTCTACGGGCCATACTGACTTGATATCTGCAGCCATTTCAAATTCAGGAACAGTTTTATTTAATGAGTGTGCATCAGTTTAAAGCTACATGTTTACAAAGGAAAAAAAGCAAACAATGTTTTATTTATTTATTTTTATGCTTCTACCGTCATTGATTACTCCCACAGCACTAGTCCAGGTAGCCACAAAACATTAATTGATTTTATTGGCGTTAGCCCTTTTTCTCTTCCCTCTTCCTCAATTAGCTTTTAGTGTTTAAAAGTAGAAAACAAAAAGCTCACAGGCCATTCTGAAAAAGTGGACTACAGATTTTACACTAATTTATCATTCAACATTTTGAGGCCTTGCCAACAAAACAGAAGCCTTTTGTTAAATAATGTAAGAACTTTGTTTAAATGCTACTGGGTTGTAATTTTCAATTTGGGACATATTTTGAAATATCGCAACAAGTATTCTAGTATACTATTTTGTTCTGACTAGAAATATGGAGAATCCTTATTTAACATACAAATAAAATACATGTTTATAAGGATGCACAATGGTTAAAATTGATTCTAATAATCTCAATATGTAAAGCAAAACAGGACAGTTTGTCTTGAATGAAAGTCGTTCTTTTGATTTCACGTGATTGAAGTGGCATCAATTAAACATGAAATACTTAAAGCTAAGAAGCTAATGCATCTTGTACATTTGAATTGGAATCTCAATATGAATTGCATGCGTTTACTATTCTGCCATTTTTTTATTTATTTTTTCAGAAACCCAGAGTTTCCACATGAAGTCAATTGCTATATACTTGTAATGTGCTCTTGTGAGGCGACACAAAGACAGGTAAACAGTAGCGTTCCTCTCATCCAGATATTATTTGAATAGACGTTTCAGGGCCATATTATCATATAGAGTAGCTTTTCTCCGTGGGTGCATTTGTGTTTGAATGTCTGAGAAATGCGTCGGACATGTCTGCGGGTTAATAGAGTTGATATGCTCCTTTGCTGGGCTGCACAGAGCTTCAGTAGACCTTCGAGGTGAAACCGTTAATTCATACCAGCATATTGATGCCACTTGACTCGGGCACAAAGCATACGCTTCATCTGGAACATTTTGTGTAACCTAACAATTCAGGTTTGCCTTTTTATGATTGTGCCACTTCTATTACTTCTATTAGCTTGTCTTTTTTTTTTTTTTTTTTTTTTTTTTTTTTAAACATCTTTTTCACTGAATGCATCTAGGTATCGCCTGAACATTCACTGATTTCATTTTCTTGCAAGCTCTGGGTATTTTAATATATTTAATTCACTTGATTGCCGTTTTCTCTGCCTTCCTCTGAGCATCCACTACTTATGACATGCAACCTGCTCAGTCGTCCTGGAGTCCTCAGCTCATGCCAGGTCTTGCTGCCAGCAGCTTGGCCGACATTCAGGCCTGACTGATAAAATCACGAGGTCCCGGGGGTTGTCAGGGTACCATTGTGTATCAGCGGAAAATCACGGAGATCCCTGGCTCCAACATACTTATTTAGTATCCAACAGCAATCACTTTATTGGACTAATTTCTGGGCAAAAAGTCAGTCGGAAGGAAATATTTTTCACATTTTACTTTCTTTTATTAGTTTAACCCTTGCTCTGTTCAAACATCCACTAAATTAAACAAAAAATGCATTAGATTATTATCTATTATTAATTATCTGTTAATCAACCTCAGTCCTGATCAAGACTACTAAATGTTTTTTTGTTTGTTTTTAAATACAGGATTTTAACTCTTTCATTGCCAAGTTTACAAATTATGTCACTGATTTGTTGGGAAAAAAACACATAACATGAAAAATGACATTTTTAATATAAAAGAAATTGTGGACTTTAAGTTTCACATGTTTCTTGGACATGTAAAAGATTAGTAACGGCATTGCCTTTGATGTATTGTTAGTTTTTTTGCAGCATTTAATTTAATTTTTTCTCCCTATTATACTGTTGGTGACTATTTTTGCCCATTAGCTTCCATTATAACCACATTTCGCATTTGCAAAACCATGAAAACTAAACCATCACAAAATGCATATAATCAACATTTTAATTGTTGCTGGTTTTTCCTGTTGGGAAAAGATACAATTTTGTAATGTTTACTGTTTAGCATCGGTTGGCACCATTAAACTTTTAGATAGGTTTGTGAAAAAAAAAAAAAAAGTTTAGTGGGATGATTTTTATGTGGAGTTTTATGAAGTATAACAGCAAATTAAAGTGTGTATGTGTGTCTGAGAGTGTGACAGTGACCTTTGTGTATTTGATGCATCTGAGGAAATCAAACCATCCATCTCATCTCTCAGAACTACATGTAGTAAACAAAATAAAGACTGGTATTTATTCATGGCTCCCTTTTGATGTTGAGAATCATTTACATCATTAATGAATTTGTCAATTAAAGAGTTAAAATTCTGTAATTTTTTTAAACAATTTTGTAGTTTTGATCAAGACTGAAAATGCTTAACAGATTTATGGCAAAAAAATATATATTTTTATATATAAACGTTTTCATCCGGAGTATAACAAGATGTAGTAAATTTGCCCAGAGTGTATTGATTTATTTATTTAAGTATTTTCCCAAAATGTGCATCAGAATAAGATTTGTCATCAAAAACCATTCTACTTGCTGAAACTCAGAAACTATTATGGCCAAATTAGGACTCAAAATCAGCCAGGAGTGGATGAAATTTGCATTTGTGTGGTTTTGGACCACTATTATTTTACCTTTATTACTTGAACAAGAGTTAATGTAAGTTGTGCAAATACTAAACTTTGCTTTGGTCGACACTGAATTTGTTCTTTTATCTTTGTTAAAACTAAAAGTAAATAACCCTTACCTTAACTAAACTAAAACTAACAAAACAATATATCTACAAACTACAACAAACTAGTATATCAATGAAACAAACAAAATAAACTGAAATTTACAGTACATTTAACAGTAGCCTTTCAAAATAAAGGCTAATATTAAAATGCAAAACAAAAAGAATTAGAATGAGCTGTACATGGTATGTACAATTCAAGATAAATTAAATTACATGAGCTTATGGTGCATAAATACATTACACAAGACAGAAGGGGATTTGAATTTGTGAGAAAAAGTTAACAATATAAATGTTATTTACAAATTAGTGGCAAAAAGTACACTGTAAAAAAAAAGAATAATCCTGTTGCCTTAATCTTTAAACGGAATCAAATTAACCTCATGAGTCCATTGAACTTCAAGAGTTCACACAGATAATGTTTGACAACTGTGAGCAAGTTAGCAGGTTTGGCGTGCTGCCCCTGAGCTCGGAGGTAGTTGAGCCCAGGGCTCCCGCCTGGTCCATAGAGCATGTGAGGGGAGTACGAGATCAGGTGGTCCTCGGGAGCTTCCTGTGGTTTAGGAGGAGAAGGGGTGGATGGGGGGGTTTCTTTGGTTAACGAAATTAAGGGAGTAGTTCTAACTAGGGTACTTATAATGAGTTTGGATCAATCTGGTTGGTTAGCTAATGCGTGTAGATGAGTGGCCAGCTGCAGTCAATCACATCATGTGCTCCTCTCGAAATTAGTTTGTGAAACTTCACTTATATTATAAACGGGCTTAAAACAGCTTAATAATAATAATAATACATTTTATTTATAATGTGCTTTTCTCAGTACCAAAGCGCTAATAGGCAAACGAGGCAAACAATGCAGAACAGTAAAAACAGACAAAAATAAAATAAATAAAAGACCACAATAAAAGCTTGAATAACTTAAAAAATTAAGTTAGAATATGATTAACTTCGTTTAATATGTTACAATGAACTAAAACATGCTGTCACGACTAATTAGTCATATTTTATTTTACAGTGTAAAAATAAGGGTACTGTATTGTTTATGACCACATAAAAAAAAAAAAAAAACAAGTAGCAAATGTTGTGTTAATAACCTTAGAGTCTTGCAACACTGTTTATTCAGTCACTAATTTCACTTGTCTCCTTTGAATTCTACTAGTTTAAGATGCACATCTGCTTGTACAATTGCTCTGCATAATGCACAACCTCCCAGTGGGGACAATACAAATCAGCCCAATGGGGGATGCGGGCGATTCTGTTTTGTTTTGACAAATAACTTGATTTAATTCTTAGTGTGGTAACAAAGGCTAGTTGATTAAAATGCTTTATTTGTTTTCTGATGCAACAGAATGAAAGTGCTAAAATGCCGGACGATGGCCACAATATGGCATTCTGCACTCATATCACTATGCTGCTGCTTTGTTGATTTTTTTCATTTCTTTCCATAGTTTGAATTGATCGCTACAAAGCCTGTAGAGGAAGCGTGTGATGGTTCAGATGCTGAATCCGTTATCTATGAAGAGAGTGTGTGACTGTGAGGGTGGAACAAGAAAACCAAGACAATTATCTTAAAATTCTCTCTGATTTGCTATCCTATTATCTGATGTGTCACATTAATGTTATAATCCTCCATTTGTCTCAGGGGTGATCAGATTACGATGAAAGATTTATTAGGCTCCCTGTAGTTCATTTGAACTTGTTTTGCATAACTTAACATAGTAATGAGTTTTCTTTTCTTTATTAAGAATGGCTGCTAATGGCTGCATCTTTTCCTCTAATATCATTCAGTCTGTTTATTAATCTGTTCCATCTTCATGACAGCGTGCTTTTATTTTTTAGTGAACCAAAAATGGTATAATCACGAGTAATACATAATTTAAATCTTATTTGAGAATTACTGTAATGCTAACAAATCCATCTTTATCCCATGACAGACCTCAAATTTCCATGCACATTTTAAAGTCATTTAGCTCTTAAAATATTACGGCTCATGGAGGAAAACAAAAATGTCTGAGCCTTAATACGTTAATTTCACGCGGCCGTCATTTTAAAGAACGAAAGCGAGGCTGCGGTGGGAAGAAACCCAGAAGTATAGGATCAGTACTGTAAACATTGCAACAACATGCTGTGGACAACAAACCTCCAGCTGTTGCTACAATTTCAAAATGCCGAAATTGTGTAAACATCACTTTAATATATTTTAGTTAAGTTTAATTTAAACAGTTAAAAGCATATTAGTCATCAAACAAAATCGTAATCTCTTTGAGAGTAACATGTATAAGTGTCTTCCTAGACTTCTGTTCATGACACCAGGTAAGCACCATAAAGACGCTTCTCTGCTTCAGCCTATATGTAACCCGGTGAGCTATAAACAATGCATTCCTCTGCAGCACACCCTCGTGTTGCCTGTAATAGTGTTGTCCCAGTACCAAGTTTTAAAAACATACATTTTCCGCTAACATTTAAGCGGCGCTGAGCGCATTCTTAAACATCACTTATTTGCCATGGTAAATACCAGTGCTCAACAGAAATGACTGTGATTGGCTGTGAAGGTCACCGCTTTTTACAGATTGCTAAAACAGATACGCAGACACTGGAGCGTTTTAAATCCATGAAGATCAGTCGATTCATCAAGGGGTTTGAAAGGATTGTTTCAAAGACGTGAGGACAGTACTTCTGGCTACCGCTGCTGTGTTCAGCAATGTGCAACATCAGCATCAACTCCTACCTCAGTTTCCATACGTTTCCAAAAGGCAAAGACATGTAGAACAGGTAAGTTGTTTATATTCAACTTTATAATTTTACAATTACAGAAAAGACAAGGGTGTGTTGCCGACATTTCCAGCAGCGATCTGATTGAGCCTTGAGCTTCAATCAGACATAGACTTTGGGAAAAGAAGCTCTACTGTCTCTGTGCTGCTTCAATGGAAGAACTTTACTGGTTCAGCCGCTGACCTGGAGTTTGGGAGAGGATAAAGCCACCAAACACAGACCTAGAACATTGGCTTTAAAGTGAAAATACTGAACATAAACATAAAATAAGACATTTTTTTAGCTATTCTATATATGTGTTTAGTTCAGAATAAGCCCTTTATATTATTCAATGTACATAATTCAAAATATTATTTACTATATATAATTTGAAAAAAAAAAAAACTGTTTTATGGAACTCAGAAACACAGAACACAGAAATGTCTCTGTAAATGCGTTGCACAACCATGTCATTGTGGGCACAGATGACAGTCACACCATTTCATGCCTGCTACTCTTCCTGATTGAGGTAAGGTTAGTTTTACAGTGCATCCGGAAAGTATTCATCGTGCATCACTTTTTCCAAATTCTTTATGTTACAGCCTTATTTCAAAATGGATTAAATTAATTTATTTTTTCAAAATTCTACACACAATACCCCAGGTACTGCTCATCATCAAGCAAATACCATTTTTCAGCAGCAGGAAATAGAAGACTAGTAAGGATAGAGGACAAAATTAATGCAGCAATGTACAGAATCATCCTGAAACCGGTCTCAGAGTGCTCTTGATCTAAGACTGGGGCGACGGTTCATCTTCCACAAGAAAAATGACCCAAAGCACACCGCCAAAATATCAATGGAGTGGCTTTACAACAACTCGGTGAATGTCCTTGAGTGGCCCAACCAGAGCCCAGAGCTAAATCCTATTGAACATCTCTGTAGAGATCTGAAAATGGCTGTACACCTTCCCTTCCCATCCAACCTGATAGAGCTTGAGAGGTACTGCAAAGAGGAATGGGCAAAAATTCCCAAAGACAGGTGTGCCAAGCTTATGGCATCATAGACTTGAGGCTGTAATTGCTGCCATAGTTGCATGGCAGGCTGTGAATACTTATGCACATGTGAATTTTCAGGTTTTTTATTTTTAATAAATTTGCAACAATTTCAAAAAATGATTTTTCGCATTGTCATTATGGAGTATTGTGCGTAGAACTTTGAGGAAATAAATGGATTTAATCCATTTTGGAATAAGGCTGTAAAAAAAAATGTGGAAAAAGTAAAGCACTATGAATACTTTCCAGATAAACTATACAAGTGAGCTATAATGACATAAAGCACTAACAGCTATCCGCAACTTTAGATGCTTTAGCAGTGATCCTGTTGTAGCACAGTACTGTACAATAGGCGGAACTAAGCCAGTGACCTCATATTTAACCGAAAGTAATCACGCTCCGCCATGCATATAGCCCATACTTATCACTGTCATTACTTATACTTATATATATATATATATATGTCTGTGTATTTGTTACATTTTTTTATATATATATATTTTACATTTTTTTAAATGGTTTTCATATTAACCCATAGGGCTTATACCAATCATTTTACATGCACGTCTTTGTTATTGCTGACAACCGTGAAACCAACCGTAGCAATAACTGATTCATACAGTACATCAAATTTCTTGACATGCATAACCCTCTGATTTCAGTCAAAAGCGTCTGAAATTACCTTCACAGCCTTGGGAAAGGAATTTTGAATTTAATAAAGCTGACATAAATGAGAACTCTGCATTCATAACATATAGCAGATTCCTCAAAATAAAATGATCACAGAAAGTAGACTTATTAGATTTAAATATTAAAAAGACAAATGCATTTTACTTATCTGGAGTATCTTTTAAACCTTCACATTCACTGTAAATCTAGCTGTGCACTCTAATAGAGAGCTTTAAAAAAATTCAGAAAGACGTGCTATTGTCCTCCCCCTCCCCTCTTTCTGTGTGCGTGAGAGTGAATAGGTGGAAATGAGACATCACATAGAAATCGTCGTATCATTAGGGGAAATTGATCTCTGCTTTCATACTATGCTGCAATGTTGCCTGCAGCTGGAGCTTTACAAGCCCCCTCTAAAGCACCCTCCACATGTGGCACCACGCGCCGTATCCACATGTGCACCGAGTGCCAAGAATGGAGCCTAAATGACTCTTCACTCGGGAGCGAGGTTGACGTGGGGGACTAGAGAATAATAAACTCTAATGAAAGTCTCTCTTTTCTTCCTCCTTGTGTGCCAGGAGCTTTTGTGCTCTCACAAGCAGGCGCTGATCTACAGGCTGGGCTGTGAAGAGCTTCATTAATCCTGTCAGTCAACAGCAAACGGCAGCTGAGTCATCCTCTGGGCAAAAAAAAAGTAAAAAGATGGAAAACAGCGCCCCGGGTCACCCTCCAGGCCACTCCCCTAGTGAATGCAAAATCACTCTGTTCGATTACTTCAATTTTAGGTGCTTGTTGTTCTTCAAAAAATCTCTATTAAACATTTTATGTTTCGAGCAGACCACCCCTGCTACCACTTTATCCTCACTATAAGATTTGCTGCATTTTGCTATTTGCTACCTGCCATTTTTCTTGCATCTGTGCATCTCAGTGACTCTCCGGTAGCTTCTCTTAAGACGGACTAATGCAAAAAATAAAAAGTGAAATATAACACATACTCTTTTTTTTAGTATGGCTTTCTTTGGACATTCTGTATACGGCAATGAAACGTTGCTAATTCAGTGATAGACTTGCAGTAGTCAGTTACTATTGTTTACTTTTTTAATAGTCAGTTTCCTGAATGTTCTTTGGGGAAGCATCAACAAAGTGTTAGCATATTTTAAGCAGAGAGACTACTGACACTAGTGGCGTTGACATGTAGTTACTTATAGTCAACAGAATGTCATGGGCACCATCTCAACAGTAACTAATATGACAACATAATATACAAAATGTGGATTTCTAGATAAAATGCAATTTTTATGTTTTTAAAGAAGTGCGTAAAATGGCTCCTGCATATATGTGGGAGATAATTTGACATATATGCAGGCCTGTCATCTCTCTCTCTCTGTCTGTATCTGTCATCTATCTGTCTGTCTGTCTGTCTGTGTCTGTATCTGTCATTTTTCAATCTGTCTGTATCTGTCATCTCTCCATCTGTCTGTATCTGTCATATCTCTGTCTGTCTGTCTGTCTGTCTGTATCTGTCATTTCTCTGTCTGTCTGTATCTGTCTTCTATCTGTCTGTATCTGTCATCTCTCCATCCGTCTGTATCTGACATCTCTCCCTCTCTGTTTGTATGTCATCTATCCATCTGTCAGTATTTGTCATCTCTCTGTCTGTTTATTGTGTTGTATTTTATCTAATATGTTTTTTCTCTTTGTTTCTAGGAATTCTTATGGAGCATCCAGTGATCGAGGAGTACCAGGAGCTAATTTGTTGTACACCTCCATGGACTCACTTGAGACTGTTAAATGTGGTAACGCTTTCTTTTACAACCCGCAAAGTACCGCGTAAGTACAGTGAAATTACAGTGTACTTTTCTGTACGTACTGTGTAAGTATAATGAACGTATGTGTAGGTACCCAGCAAACAATGAGTTGGCGGACCGTCGGCGTTTTTTGGTCGGCACAAATTCAGCGGCTTGATATGGGCGGACCGCCGTCGGCTTACCAGCGGCAAGCCGCCCATTCTAAAAGTTATGTCGGCCCACCGGCGTTTTTTTGGGTGGCACGCCACCAGCGGATTACCGTGGGTGGACCGCCGTCTGGACACCAGTGGCTAACCGATGGCCCACCCGGTGATGTTTTTAATGTTGTTGGCTGTTCTGTACCTGATATAAGTACTTTTGTTTAACACTTTTTACATTTTAAACGAATGAGGCACTAAATAAAAATATAGTTATTAATAAAAAGCAAAGTTTAGTAAATAAAACTACAAGAGGTTTTAAATATAACAGGTTATTATTAAAACAAAACAAAATTAAGTTTAAAAATCAAGATTTAATATTAAATGTCATTATTTAATATGTTTATGAATTGTTTAAATGTTTATGTAAATGCTGCGTGACTTTAAAGTGTCCATTAAAGTGTCCGAGCCCCATTCAAGCACTGCAGCAGAGAGCGTTGTCATGGAAACGGAGCAACGACACGACACCTGACCGTCAACAGCACTTCTCTCATGCGGCAGTTTTCACTAATTTCAGGTAAGTTTAGTCGCTAAAATCACGCAAATGTTACATATAACTGTTTCTGACACTTTTCTTACTGGTAATTGACATATTTCTGTTGAACATGTTTTTTATAGAGACTGTTGTGTCTTTGGAAAAAGTCCGTTAGAGTTTTAGCAGAGGTAACGTTAGCATTAGGCTAGCTATTGTTTATAAAAGTGTTGGCTTTTAATTACATTTTATGTGTAGATGAGAGGTTTGACAATGTTTTATTAGAGGTATCTACTTTATTAAGCCTAAAATAAGCACTGTACTGTCGACAAGAGCGAATTAAAATGTTAAAGTTAGTACATATGTGTTACTTTGATATTTCACAGTAATGTAAACTAATATTAATTTTAAAAAGTGGTCTGTGGTTTCAGGAGTGACAAAATTACCCCTACAACAGAAGAAAAGAGCCAAGATGAAGGGAGCTAATCACAGAGCTGGAGGAAACACAGGTAAGACTATAATTAACTGTTAAATAGATTCATGTGCATTTTTATAAGAAATCCCTACATTATCTTGCATCTGATACATGTCTTGATTGCAGTTATTTTAGTTTTGACATCCAAACATAAGTGAGTGGTTTTAAACAATTTTTTACATTGCTTTTCTCAAAGCTGAATTTACAGCGTCAGTGCTCCAGTCCAAAATGTAATATTGTATTCATAATTTGCTGCTGATCAAGCAAGATTTCTTATTTTTATTATGTTTTGTTATTTCAGGATTCATTGTTGAATAGAAAGTTTAAATTGAAAAGTATTTGAATCAGAAATCTTAACTCTCTTCTGATCTGTTTTATGCACCCTTGTTTAATACAAGTATCCATTTCTTAAAATGTGTTAGTAATATATATATTTTTTATTACTTCTTTCTAGATTTTGGATCGTCCTCTACTCACTCTACCACTTTGTTTTTCCTTGCCAGACTTCATTCAAGGTAAGTAATATTATAGTGTCACTTAAAAGTGTTCCCAATGATTACTTTTATTAATGTTAATATTAATATCAACTGCATCAAACAAATTAGCCTATTATAATGATTTCTGAAGGATCATCTGACACTAAAGTAATGATGCTAACAAATCAGCTTTGACCTCACATTAATAAAATATATGGTCACATTTATTTTGATGGTCTGTTTGTTGAATTTAAGCTGCATTGCATCTACATGCCATCTAATTCTCATTAGATTATAAGTAGACTGTTAGGGTTGCGGTTAGGGTTGGTGTAAGTTGACATGTACTTGGTAAATTAAGGGTTAGGGTTAGGGTCAGTTAATGTCTGTTGAAGGAGCAGAATCAACAGATATTAAGCAGACAGTCTATCAATACTCAAATGGACCATTTACAATGTATTGAAATTAAAAATCATTATTTTAAACTGTAAAAATATTTCAGTGTTACTTTTAAACTGTAAATTAATGTTATCGATCAAATCAATGCAGTCTTGATGTCCAATAAAAAGACAATAAAAAATACAAACATTAATGTCCATAATGACCTAGTTACTGATGATGGACAAAAATAATGACTGATGATTCTGTTATTTCAGGATAAGAAAGAAGCCTGCTACAAGAGAGACAGCGGAAGGGAGCCTCCAAGACATTTTTATTAGGATCTGCTAATCATGAGGGGGCAGACAAAAGAACCTGCATTTTCCTTCAGCTTAATATCAGAGGTCGCCACAGCGTAAGGAACTGGATATTACTTTGGCATATGTTTTACACAGCCTTCCAGCTGCAACCCAGCACTGTGAAACACCCATACACTCTCGTATTCACAGACACTTCTACACTATGTTCAAATTCACCTATAGCACAAGTGTTTGGACTGTGGTGGAAACCCTCACCAAAACAGGGAGAACATGCAAACTCCACACAGAAATGCCAGCGGACCCAGCCGGGACTCATACCAGCAACCTTTTTGCTGTGAGGTGACAGTCTGAGCCACTGTGCTGCCCCAGTGTAGTTATTAATAACCTCCAGATGTTTTACAGTTTGATTTTGTAATAATAATGCACGTTTAGATTTATTGTAATATGTTAATATTTATTCGCAATGTAATTTATTTTTGTGTTATTTATAATAACGTTAAATGTCATAAGAATGTTATAATTTAATATAATATTATAATAAATAATTATAATAATGTTAAAATATAAATAATACAATTTTTTTAATAGTTTATTTTTATAATGAGAAGTCTCAAAGTTTGTCTTTATTATAGAAAACTCATTGTTGAATGGCTACCACTTTACAATAAGATTGTATGTATTATTTAATGTATTTACTAACATAATAAACAATACATTTATTACAGTATTTATTCATCTTTGCTAATGTTGGTAAATGGTAAAAAGTTGTTAATTGTTTATTCATGTTAACTCGCAATGTATTAACTAATGTTAACAAGCATGACTGATTTTATTAATGCATTAGTAAATGCTGTACATAAATTATGCTGTACAGGTATTGTTCATATTAGTTCATATTTAAACCATGAACATTACTTATAAAACTACTGTAAAATGTAACTGTTGTATGTATGTTGTTATATTATATTTGTATGTATTTTATATGTATTTTATATTTATTTTGTTATATTTGTTAACGTATGTGTTTTTGAAACATTTCATTAAGTGTTTAATGTATGTTCGTTATGCAGTATTATAAATAAATGTTATAATGATTAAGTATTTTGTACTTGACTTCATTATTGGACATATTTATATTGAATACAATTGTAAAGGCTAATATAATATTTAAAAATGACATGTGGACCGACCGCGGGCCGCCAGCAGACACTTATTTAAAACCAGCGGTCCGATGGCGGACCACCGTCGGAAAAGCGGCGGGAGCCGATGGTGGGCCGCTGGAATAACGATGAGCAAATTGACGGTGGACCGCGGGCGGCGCCCGCCAGTGGACCGCCGACTTTGCCGCCGGCGGGCCGCCAGTGGCCCGCTGGTCTTATGTTAGCTGGGTATAAGGGAACAAACCGTAATGCTTGGGTAAAAAGGGGGTAACAACCAGATGTTCATCACGAAAATGACCGCGTAAGTACAGTGAAATAACGGTGTACTTTTCTGTACCTATAGTGTAAGTATAAATAACGTTTACGTAAGTATAAGGGAACAAACTGTAATGCTCGGGTAATAAGGGGGTAGCATCCAGATATTTAGCATAAAAGGTACCGCGTAAGTACAGTGAAATAACGTTGTACTTTTCTTTAAATTGCAAAAGAACAAACCATAATGTTTGCGTAAAAGGGGAGTAACAATAAGATATCCATCACGCAAAGAAGTATATTAAGTTTACGATGTACATTTCTTCAAGTATTGTATACATATAAAGAATTATGCAAGGATGGTGACAACCTATTGCTATCTGCAAATGTACTGTATATGCACCTGCGTGAGTACATTAGTACTCTTATTCAGTGCTTGGGTTTTATATGGGGTGTTTAATGAATAAAAGGTTTACAACCTGTGAAATTATGAACCCTTATTGTATACTGTATGTATTTTAAATCTGCAATTCAATATAAAATATATTTCCATACACTACTTACCTTATGTTTACTCGTCGATCTCACCAAAGCCATCAATGTCTCCATAACTCACTATCAACAAATAACTTTGCATGACATAGGCCTACCGTCAGGGTTCAATGCAGATTAAAACAGGCTCGCATCTTTACTGCTGTTGCACAGGGGGGCTAACTGTTGCATTTCAGTAAATGTATAGCTGATGCTTTATAGAAAAATCTAGTAATTTGGTCTTCAATCAATAAAAACTGCTGCTGTAGTTTACTCTGTTCTTAGTGTTCAAGTATACACTAGTATGTTAAAGTTCAGCTTCTTCCCTCTTTGTTCCCTGTAGTTAAAGGGTAAATACAGTATTTGTTCCCTCCTTGTTCCCTGTACTTACAGGGTAAATACCACATTTGAGGGTTGTAAATTAAAGTGAAGCTTTGTTCCTCTCTTGTTACCTCCTTGTTACCTGTACTTACAGGGTAAATACCACATTTGAGGGTTGTAAATTAAAGTGAAGCTTTGTTCCTCTCTTGTTACCTCCTTGTTACCTGTACTTACAGGGTAAATACCACATTTGAGGGTTGTAAATTAAAGTGAAGCTTTGTTCCTCTCTTGTTACCTCCTTGTTCCCTGTACTTACAGGGTAAATACCACATTTGAGGGTTGTAAATTAAAGTGAAGCTTTGTTCCTCTCTTGTTACCTGTAGTTAAAGGGTAAATACAACATTTGTTTCCCCCTTGTTCCCTTTAGTTTACAATGTAAAATCTTGAAGGCAGTGAAATAAATATACAAACACACAATATATTTCTTCTTTACTTTGTAACCTTTATTTTAATAAATAAGCATTTTAAAAGACTTTATATTAATCAAACATTGTCTTGTCTATCATTGCCTATACTCATTCATTTTCTCTTCGGCTTTGTCCTTTTGTTAATCTGGGGTCGCCACAGTGGAATAAACCACCATCTTATCCAGCATATGTTTTACGCAGTGGATGCCCTTCCAGCTGCAACCCATCTCTGGGAAACATCCATACACACCCATTCACACGCATTCACTACGGACAATTTAGTCTACCCAATTCACCTGTACCGCATGTCTTTGGACTGTGAGGGAAACCGGAGCACCCGGAGGAAACCTACGCGAACGCAGGGAGAACTCCATGCAGAAACCTTCTTGATGTGAGGAAACAGCACTACCTACTGTGCCACCGTGTTGCCACCCAGCTGCAACCCATCACTGGGAAACATCCATACATACTCATTCACACACATACACTACGGACAATTTTACCCTACCCAATGTCACCACATATTTTTGGACTTGTGGGAGCACCCGGAGGAAACCCACGCTAACATGGGGAGAACATGCAAACTCCACACAGAAATGCCAACTGACCCAGCCGAGGCTCGAACCAGCGACCTTCTTGCTGTGAGGCGATTGTGCTACCCACTGCGCCTGCCTATACTCAAACAGCAAAATAACACATTATTTCCTTCCCCCTTTTTTTCTGGCATCTCTTGCTTGGCTTCCTCTTCTGCTCTTCTCAGCTTCCACTGAGGACTCTGATGGTGAGTGGCTGATGAAATCCCATGGGTCTTGCTGCTCTGCATTTATATAAAATATATAAACAGACAGAAAGGCTTTTAGTAAGCTATAGACATGTTTATTTTCCTGTTTAATGTGTGTGTAGTGGTTGTCCAACAATTTCACACACTAAACATTTACAGATACCATACAGACACTATACATTACTATCAAACAAAAGTACTATCATCAGATCATATGGGAGATTGTGATCATTTATAGTGATAATAATTAAAGCGCAGAGGGGAAAAGGCTTAAATAGTAGGCTACTGTGCTAAAGTCCTAGGCAAACGTTATTTCCAAACATTAATTTTGTCATTAACTTTGCTGTAATTAACGTAACGTTATAAAGGGAGAAAATCGTCTGCACAGTCAGTATGACAACAGCCACAGAGATCTGACCTGCTCATCATCCAGTCTTTCTGGAATGACATGAAGAAACTAAATCCATAGGAACTTTGGCAACATTTCTAAGATGTGCAAAGTAAACGACAGTAAACATTGGTAAATATTCGCTGCTGGCCGTTTAGATTCGGCCATGAACTAACGTTAATGTTACGCTAAAAACAAATGAAACAAAATAAATATAATCTGGTTAATGCACAATTTCTAATCGTAACAATAGCCTTATTTACTGACAACGATTTACTCACATGTGTTACATGGTGACAAGACGGAGCAATTCCAAACGTCCCAAAAGTCTGAGCAAAACCTCGTGGCGTGCTGCTGCAGTTTGATTCGGATCTTTAGAGGCTTCTTGATTCACAACTCGTTTGAATCAACGAATCAGTAGGCGCGTACCTGAAGTGATACAATATCGCGAGATGGATTCAAATGCACACGGAGCTGTCTGTTGTTCTCGCGATGTTTTGATGTCACACTGATCGGTTTGTTGAAGACGAATCGATTCAACTCGGGAGGGCCAAGATGGCTGCGTACGATGTAGTCGCGTGTTAGTGGTGTCTTCAGGAACTTTGGAATAGGACAATAATGTAACTGTAATTCCGATTTTTTTTTTGTGGCAAATGAGAACCTAACTTGCACTTTTAACTGCCTTGGTCTATTTATGGGCAAAAAGAAAACGAAACAGGTCCGTGGAAAAACCGCACGTGTTAATACGATGGCTTCAGAAGATAAAGCTAACGACAATGCTAACAACACACAACTCCAGGACACGGAGACGTCAGATAAGTTGGATGACAGCAACTGGTTTGATTCAAATCCAGAAGTAAGTGATCTACTCATGACACCCTTACCGGACACCCCGTTAAAACAGCCGGCTTCAAAAAAGACGAAAAGAGATCTGTTAGACCACCATGACAGCTCGTCAGAGATTCTGTCAGCGATCCACGAACTCTCCGGGAAATATGACAAAATGCTCCAAAAAATATCTGCCATTGAATTATCTACCGGAGCAACAGCGAAACAGATGGAAACTTTATCTTCGACCGTGACGCAACTTGTAATGGACGTTGCTGTACATAAAGAATCCTTATCTGCTATATCCACCGAGATTCAAGCAATCAAAAAGACGACCAAATCCATGAAACTAGAACTCGAGGAATGCAAAAGATACAGCTGGAAATGGACCCTGAAATTACATGGTGTCAAGGAGAAAGAGGCAGAGAACACCCGAGGAGTGACAGTTGATATTCTCAGCAATGTTGTTCCTGGAATGAGTGATGATTTAGAAAGAGTTATCGACATCGCACATCGAGTTGGTCCAAAAAGGATGGATGGGAAACCCAGATCTATCATCATTCTCTTTGCACTTCGTCGTTTCAGAGACATCATCTGGCAAGCAGCCAAAGGATGCAAATTTTTAAACAGCAACCAACTCCGCCTGACAGAAGCGCTATCCCCAGAAGATCGTCTCGCCAGAGAGAAACTATGGCCTCTGATCAAACAAGCTAGAGATAAGGGAAAGAAAGCTTCTTACAGAAGCTCTTATGTGTTAATTGATGGCCAAAAATACAACTATTCTGAAGTAGAATAACTCTCTTGCACCAAGGAATGTCAGTTTTCGGGTGCTCGCAAATAACATGTCTCTATTTTGTGGGAAAAAAAAAAAAAACCCTGTTGCTGAATAGTTTATGTAGCCATAATGTTCCAATGGACCAATAATTTAACTATACATAGCCCATCCTTAAATTTGTATGCATACATACTTTGATATTTTAAGGTGTAAATTCTTGTTTTAATGTTATTATACGTTGCTAGTTGCACATTGTTCCTATTCCTATTTACTCTAATTTCTGTTTAGTAGGTTTAGCTGTAGTGTTCGTTCTAGTTATGGAATACAAGTTTAATTCATTTTCTGTGTCATCTTTAAATACAAGGGGTTTAAGAGAAACTATAAAAAGGAAAGCAATTTTTTTATTTTGTAAAAGTAGTGAAGCAGAATTTATTTTTTTGCAGGAAACACACTCTTGTGAAACTGATGTGAAGTTCTGGAAATTTCAGTGGGGTAATTCTATCTTCTGTAGCCACGGCACCAACCACTCAGCAGGAGTTATGATATTATTACACAAATTCAATGGCAATATATTGGAATCTAAAATGGCAGAAGAGGGCAGATGGATTATTTTAGTAGTTAAAAAGGACAATTCCACATTTATTCTTTGTAATATATATGGACATAATAATAAAACCGATAATAGTAAAATGTTTAATAAATTATCCATAGATCTTAAAAAAATAATCTCTAAATATCCAGATTCTTTAATAATTTTAGGTGGTGACTTTAATGAGTGTGTTAACGATGCAGTGGATAGATTTCCCTCTAAAGCAACAGAATACCAATTGCTTAATAGTAATATTGCTTTTTTGTGTTCTAAATTTAATTTAACCGATTCATGGCGTTTCTTTAATCCAAACAAAACAGAATTTACATGGTCTAATAAAAACAGGTCATTGCAATCTAGGATAGATTTTTTTCTAATTTCTACTTCTGCCCTACCAATTGTAAATGAGTCATTACATATAATTGCTCCTTTAACTGATCATAAATTGGTTAAATTACAATTGCTATGTAATACAGGTAACAACTCTAAACTGAGAGGTTATTGGAAATTTAATAACTCATTACTTAAAGATAAGTTGTTCAATGACAAAATAAAAGAGCTTTTTGCAGATAATTTTTCTGAATTACCTATTATTAATTGTAAAAGTAAATGGGAATATTTCAAATATAAAGCTAGACAAATAGCAATTAAAAGAAGTAAAGAACTTAAAAAAAACAAAAATAAAAACATTCAAAACCTTTTAGACAAAATAAATTCACTATTGCAAAAAAAGTTGACCCCTAATGAAGATTTGCTCTTAAAAAGTTTAAACGCTCAATTAGACAATGCTTTTTTAGACCTAGCTAAAGGTTTCTATATCAGATCAAGAGCTAAATGGCTTGAAGAGGGTGAAACTAACTCAAGTTATTTTTTTGCACTAGAGAAAAGAAATTATAAAAGAAATTCGCTTACTGCTCTTAATATTGAGGGCTCAACCTGTACAAATCCTTGTAAAATCTCATCTTTCGTGGCCGCGTTTTATAAAAATCTTTACTCATCGAAGTTTGATGCTTATAAATGTGAAGAATTTTTTCACACAATTGATACACACATACCCATGATTGATGAAGATTTTGCCAACTTTTGTGATGATGATTTAACTAAAAAAGAAATACAGACTGCTCTATTCTCTATGAAAAAAAATAAATCCCCAGGTATTGATGGGTTCTCTGTAGAATTTTATACGCACTTCTGGTACTTAATACAAGACATATTATTAATGCTGTATAATGAATGTATTGCTGAAAAAGAAATGTCAACTACTATGAAACAAGGAATCATATCGTTAATACCAAAACCAGAAAAGGATTCACTTTTAATCGACAATTGGAGACCCATTACATTATTAACAGTAGATTATAAGATATTAGCATTGGTATTTTCTAACAGATTAAAAACTAAATTAAATCTTATGATTACAGAATCTCAATCAGGCTTCTTAAATGGTAGACATATTAGTAACAATATAAGATTGGTCTTGGATCTAATTGATTATGCAGATTTTATTAATTCTAAAGCTATAATTTTTTTTCTTGATTTCTACAAAGCGTTTGATACAATAGAACATAAATTTCTTTTACACTCTCTCAAAAAATTTGGCTTTGGCTCAACATTCATTAATGTAATAGAGATGTTTTATAAAGATAAATCCAGTTCTATTATTATTAACATGTTTACATCTCAAAGATTTACATTAGAAAGAGGCGTCCGCCAGGGCTGTCCTATTTCCCCTTTTTTATTTATTTTAGTTACAGAATTACTCTCTATATCTCTTATTAATAACCAAGACTTAAAAGGCATAAATATTTTTGAAAGAGAAATAAAAATTTCTCAACTGGCGGACAACACCACTTTATTTTTAAAAGACAGTTATCAAATTAACGATGCCATAAAATCAATAAAAACATTTTCGGATGCTTCGGGTCTTCATTTAAACTTAGATAAATGTGAAATCTTAACTCTGTATGATTGCAATGACTTGATATTAAATGGTATACCAGTAAAAAAAACGGTTAAATATTTAGGTATATATATTAATAAAAATAACTTAGAGAGACAAAAACTAAATTTTTCTTCTAGAATAAAAAAAACTCAGAATATCCTCAATCTATGGCTACAAAGGGATCTATCCATTTACGGTAGAGTTCTTATATCAAAAGCTGAAGGTCTCTCCCGCCTAGTATATCCTTTATTATCCTTAACTGTTAATGATAAAATTAAAAAAGATATAAATAAATTATTTTTTGATTTTATTTGGAAAAATAAGTCTCATAAATTAAAAAAGGCATTAATTTCACTTAACAAAGACAAAGGAGGATTAGAAGCAATTGATATAAATAATTCTATAAATTCTTTCAGAGTCAGTTGGATTAAAAGATGTTTAACTAGTTCAAATTCAATATGGTTCTTTATTCCCAATTATTGGTTTAATAAAATTGGCGGTCTCCCATTTATTTTGAAATGTAATTTTGCTCCAAATAAACTTCCTATAAAATTAACAAATTTTTACCAGCAAGCATTACTGGCTTGGAAAATATGCTACTCTCATAACTTTTCTCCGCATAAAACATTTTTATGGAACAACACTGATATTACAGTTAAGAGTAAATCTTTATTTTATTCCAATTGGTATGACAGAGATATATTACATGTATTTTCCTTATTTGATGACTTTGGGAACTTGTTAACTTATGAGCAGTTTATGAAAATTCATCAATTTCCAATACCATTCAAGAAATTTAACATAATTGTAAATGCTATCCCAAAAGAATTAATACATCTAACAAAAAATCATATTTTGTATATAAATAAAAAAACCATAGAACCCTCCTTATTATTAGAAGGTATTAGTGTATATGATAAGAAGTGCAACAACAAACTTATCCTTCGAATTCTCCAACAAAAAAATCAAATTGCTCCAAGAGGGAAATCATATTGGTCAGCATTAATAGAGGACATTAATTGGAAAAGAACATGGCTTCTCCCATATAAATATGTAATCCCAAACAAAGCAAAGGAAATACATTTTAAAATTCTACACAAAATATACCCGGTCAATGCATTAGTCTCAAAATTTACTGATATTGCAGATACTTGTTCCTTTTGTCAGGAAAATGAGGAAACTCTGACTCACATGTTTTTTTCTTGTAAAACTTCACAAAAGTTTTGGTCTGATTTATATAATTATTTGAATAAATCCCAAGCAACAAAACAAACTTTTAAACTGAAAGAAATTATATGTTATTACTCTAATCCCAAGAACAAAAATGAAGAATATATATATAACTTCTTCATATTATATGCTAAATTCTTCATCCACAAACAAAAATTTCTGAAATCCTCTCCCTCGTTTGCCCATTTTTTAATTGAAATTGATTCCATACTTAAAGCTATTCGTCTATCTAACAACAAGAAATTCTGCAAGTTAATAGAAACTTATGAAAATGCAACACATTCTCACTCCTAACTCGTCATATACTGACGCTTGGTCAGGAACCCTCGGCGTCAGTTATTGACGCACAGGGTACCCCTTTAGCGTCATATTTAGACGTGCAGGGATTCCCTATAGAATCTGTGCATGAGCCTGAGGCGTCATATGGAGACGCTGGAGGCTCGTATAATTACCAATAGATGTCAACGCAATTTTTAAAACCTGATTTACGCCTATTATCTTAGTTTTCTTATTTTAAAAATATGTAATTTTTATTTTGTTCATGAAAAGCGTCTGTAAACGGGGTCGAAACTACTGTATGAATAAACTTCGGCCCACGTGACATCCCTTCACGGTGAGTTTAACGCCGCTCTGCTATTGGTCAAACTGCATCAGCGGTGAGTTCTCAGATGAGTTCAACTGTCAACATTAAATATTACGTTAATGCTGCATAATATATTTTTATTGGAGATTAGTTGGTGTTTATAAATATGTTATCATTTACTTTATATTTAATGAGTGAAAATATATTCGGTTGTCCAGTTTAGGGTAACTATGCCTAATAAAACTTTGATTCATTCATATTATTTTTTAATTTTTTACTTTAAAAAAATATTAAATTTCAAGTACTAAGTTTAAAAATGTTTTCGGCTGATATTTTTCATTTTAAATTATTTATTAAAGTTGGAGTCATTGTATGTGGCGATCTATTTTTTACAGTCTATGCTCGCTATCCCAAGGTTCATTGCGATCCCAAGGTTCACTGCGGTTTTCCACAAGGTAAGTAAAAAGTAAACAAATAAACACGATTTGTTGATAAAGCATGTACTGTGAACTAGCGACGTTGTCTAATTACATCAAGTTCATTTATTAAAAACATATTTTTCTCACATATAACGTTGGTCATGCATTAGAACAATACATTTTAAGATAAGGAACAGTGTAACCAGATTGTTGTTTTCCACAATAGAATTCGTGCAAAATCTATATATAATATGCAATATGCAACTCTAATAATACAAATGTATTCGTAATTGTTTCAATATTAAAGAACATCAAGTGTTTCCAAAGGCTTATTGTAAAAACAATTATTTTCCATGCCTTAAAACACACACACACACACACACACACACACACATATATAGCATATTATTATATATTATTATTATATAGCATAACAAAAGCTCAAGTATAACTTAAGCTGATGTGTCACACAATGAATATCATACACTATTACCAGTACAATTTGGCCTTTACCAATTTATTTAATAAAAGAAAGAATCTATCATCTCTAAATTGTGGTAAAGAGGCACAACAAGCTGTCTTCTTTTCAAATATTATGTCAGTCAGGATGGTAATGGTAAAATTCAAGGATTACCTTGCACCTTCTCAGAAATTTACCATTGATCAAATGTATTACAAGTGGCTGGATTGTTTTTAACACAAGCAACGTTTTTTTAAATCATTATCTTAAACAGATTAAGGCTCATTTTGGACTACATTAACATTACTTTACAACTGCTTAATGCAGTACTGATGTATCTAGTAGTTTAGTGGGTTTAACTAATGTCACATCTGTTTTTATTCATTTCAGATGCAGAAACTTTTGACATATGAATTCATCTTGACTAAGGGTAATGTTTTTGTTCAGAATTAATCATTATTTAAAATCATTGTATTTTCTTTGTTATTATGTACAGATTTTAAAAGAATGTACTTTCTTTTAATAAAGAACTCTTCACAGCACTGCAGCTAAACAGTCACAACCTCACAGAGCTGCACAACTGCCCCACTCAGATCAGTGTTGAAGCTGGAACCTCATCTTGTGTACAGCAAAGGCAGAGCTGAAAATTCACTGTTTGTCTTGTATTGTGTGGTAAGTCATAGTTTTATTAATTTTTTTATTTTATTGCAACACTAAGTAGTCCATTCTGTGGCCAATATGATATAAAGGGCCTAAAATGGGACTGATGTGATCATTGTTTTGATTTCTAGATAAGTACTCATGGGGCTACACATGCAGCTGAAGTTAGCTTCATTGAGTAGGACATTTCTTTCAGTATACTCTTAAAGAGATTCACCCAAAAATGAAGATTCTGTCATTATTGACTCATCCTTCACTTGTTCCAAATATGTCTGACTTGCTTACTTCAGTTAAACACAAAAAAATTATATTTTAAAGAAAGATGAAAACCTGCAAACATTAACTTCCATAGTATTTGTTTTTTCCTACTATGTATGTCAATGTTTTCAGCTTTCCAGCTTTCTTCAAAAAACTTCCTTCATGTTCAACACAAAGTAACTTGGAAGTTTTTAAAAAAGGTTTACAACCACTTAAAGGAGAGTAAATAGTGAACTATTCCTTTAACCCAATCTAGTTGACTTTACTAGAAAATTGTATAGAAACCCAGTGGCTTAAACCCCTTACATTTTATACAAGGTACAACTTAACAGCCATACTTGAATTAAAATATTACTGTAAGTTCAAGAAGATTGTAAAGGTTCTAGGTTAATTTAAAGTGGGCTGTTTAGTTTCACCTTGTGTAAAAACATAAAGGATTTAAGGCAACATGTTTCGATGCAGTTTTCTAATAAAGTCAACTAGTTTGGGTTAAGAGTGTAATGGGTTACAGTAATAGCAGTGAATCATGCAGGCATAAAATAAATGTTTAGCCATGTAAAGCAATAAGCTTGTTATAATTTAGAAATATTTTTAGGGTGGAGCACAGTATGCTGTTGTAGTTTTCATATAATTGATGAGTCAAACATGAGATGTGTTTTAAATTGCAAGACGTGAATTAACAATATGTTCATCAAGATTCAAATCTTGCATCTTATA
The DNA here is from genome assembly GCF_052040795.2 of Danio rerio. Lineage (NCBI taxonomy): Eukaryota > Metazoa > Chordata > Actinopteri > Cypriniformes > Danionidae > Danio > Danio rerio. Next base: position 46,162,797 of record NC_141027.1, read on the forward strand.
TTTTTTAAGGTTTTGGCCCAATAATACCCATATTCTGCTATTTAAAAAATCATGCTGGAATTTGTGTCAGCATTCCCTTCAATGAAAACTACAACAGTGGACATCAGTGGTGATAAAAATGTATGAGAAGGATAAGGGTGTTCATAATGAGAAGTGCAGTCACTATCCTGATCTCTGAGTTTGTAGAACTGACAGATCTGCTTGGAATAAATGGAAACATGCTGGAAATGTTTAACCTATTATACAGTTAATTCAAGAGTGCCAGGTTTAATGACACTTTACATATATAAATAAATATCACTGAACTTTCTAAATGAAACCTAACACTCATTCTTTGTTCAGTAATGATGTTGTGCACTTCTAATACTTTACAGTGGCAAAACCTGGAATAACACATGGGAGCCCTCCAGGAATTCCTGACACTTTACGCCCAAGTCTCCTCATGCTAACCGGATTGCAATATGACAGTCTAGTCAGCATAAACACCTGGACTCACCAAGCACACTTTGGTTCTCAGTGTTTTGTAAAAATAGTTTTTGCTATTCTTCAGTAAATACTTGAATATGTTTTGAACTTATTCTACTTTTGATGTTTAAGTTCAGAAAGTTGTTATTATAAACATAATTTGCATTTGTCATGAACTTGACTTCTTGTTGTTGTGAAAGCTGTTTATTATGATGGCATTTCCAAAGGCATCATTTGAAAAGATTTTTTGCAGTGCAGTTTTACTTGAGCTTGACATACCAGATGTATGACATGAATAAATATCACAAAATAAATATAATAATAATAATAATACAAAATATACATTTCCTTCAATTATAATTGTTTTTAATCATTTATATATGTATGGTAATATATTATTGCATTAAAAACTTATAAAATATATATTTTTGGTTAAAATATATATTTTTGCATTTTTGTGTGATTTTTATTATTTATTTTTATTTGTGGCATTATAAATAAATTATAAATGTTTCATTAAAAATGTATTGTGTTTATTTGCATACTCATTTACAATGAACTACTATTTATACTATTTAATGGGCACTATATTTGTCATTTAAGTTTGACATATATTTATATTTGTATACCTACATGATGCAGGGTTTAGTTACAGCAAATGCTTGAAATGTTTTCAAACATTAAGCTTTTTTATTATTTTATTATTCGTTTCAAATTAAGTATACTGCCTATGATCTGGTTTTACTATGATCATTTTGCACATCAGGTTACCCCCACAAAGTAATCTCACGGTAAATATACATTTGTATTTTTAATAAGACAATAAATAACATGTAATATTAATACACATTTTGATATTTAAGTTATATTATAAGGTTATAATCAACCTTCAGCCGGAAGATTACCAAATAGAGACAAAGTGTGACGTAGATTGCGACGTTGTGATTGGACTATAACTTCAAAGCCAAATTAAAAGATCCTTCGTGTTGCTAACTATGTTTTGCTAACTTTGCCACTTTACTAACAGTGTCCTTTATCAATGAGTTATCGCTGTGTTTTAAATAGTTAACGATTAACCAAGATCGTAACCCTAAACTTAACCCTAACTACACCTTTCAAGGAACTACAATTTGTAGCGCCATGTCTTTCCCCTCCCATCTATACAGCGACAAAGGATTGTGGGTAATGTAGTTAAAAGCCTTTTTGTAATAAAATGGAACAGATACAAATTTTAATGAACTAAAGACTATCTGAATAAGGTAATTGTGCATATATTTATGACATATATGAAAGCCAGGCATAAATTTGTTATTTTACAATGAGTATTTTTTAAACAGCTTTTATTGACTTGATCAGTATATATCAGACTATTATATCCAACATTATTTATTGAACATAGCATAGGTAATAGTCTTGCTGATATTCTCTCACTCATTTCTCGTTTGAAATGAATGTGAATACTTTTTCCTTTTCTACGGGGCTCTACTCATCCCCTTTGAGTAAAAGGGCAGTTAACCTATGTAGATGTATTATCTTCAACATGGACAAGAAATTGTATTGTCACATGTACAGTTGTGGTAAAAAAAAAAAAAGTTGTAAAAATAAGCTAAACATTAGTATCCTCTTTAATCACAAGTTATTAGCAATAGTGATCTATGTTCATCACAAATATTATGAGTTCAGAATAATATGTGTGGATGTAATTCTGTAAGTGTGTTTCATTAATGGTCATCATGTGATGTTTAATTGTTTTCACTTTATTTGAAATATGGATAAAAGCTCTTTTAAAATATGTAAATGTTTATAAATAAAACCTTTTTAAAGACATGTATTTGTTTAAAAACCACTCTTTATCTGATTATTTTTACTTACTAAATCTTCAACTGTTTGTGTAACAGTATGATTTGATGACAATGGATGAACTTGTGTTTAATAATGATTCCACATAATGTCTTTGTCCTGCATGTGGGTTAATTTGTTAATTATTTTTTTTATGATCAAATGATTGTAAGATTTGCTGCATTGTAAGAATCATGAAAATATTGAGAAATGAGGTAACAATGATGAAAAGATATCCTTTCAAATGCTGCGAATAGTTCAAACCTCCAAATGATTAAAAATACATAGCCATTAACCAACAAAATAAAAATGCAAACATTTAAATTATCTAAACTAGAAGTAAAATAGTTCTGTGCTGTATTTATAAGTTACTGTGTAGTTCTATGTCTACCAAAAATACATATTTCAATACATATTTTATTTTCATTCATTCATTTTCTTTTTGGCTTAGTACCTTTATTAACCAGGGGTCGCCACAGTGCTATGAACCGCCAACTTTTCCAGCATGTTTTTATGCAGCAGATGCTCTTCCAGCCGCAATCCATCTCTTGGAAAATATTTTATTTTTTATCTTGCATTCAATAAAACATTATACAAAGTTAATTTTTATTTTCAGAATAACAACCGTCGCACTGTTATCTCACAACAAGTGCAGCAGTTTTTTGTTAGACATTCTAACAAATTAATACAAATGTTTCAAAGTAAGGACAAAAATAAAAGGAGATTAATTTTTTTTTTTTTTTTAGAAAAATCCATGAGGACCAAATGGATCCATCAGATCTTTGATGTAAATCATAGGTTAATTTTTCCAGAGGTAGAAGTGTGGTTGCCTGACTCAGCCACATATTGACTGGAGGTATCTGAGCAGTTGACCATAATAATGTACATTTTTTGCCCAAGTATATGCAAAAATTAAATTTATCATAAAAATGTATCATAAAATTAATATTTTAAAAGCTCTTAATGTCACTTAATGTAATAATTTTATTTTAATATAGAGTTCCTTAAATCGTTATATGTTGTAAGCAGTTAGGCATACAATAATGCTCTTAATTTACACCACTGATTGATTTTAGAGGAATGCTTACATACTGTACATATCTATGTATTTAAAAAAAAAGACAATTTGGTTATAGATGACAATTTTATTTAATTTTTTACAGATTTTATTACATGCTTTAGATTCAGGGTTGAGGTCATCCTCTTCTGGATTACAGTAAAAGAACATCCACAGTCAATGTCATACTCATCAGCTGGAGCTTTATTTAAAAAAAAATCTATGTTCTCTGCTCCAGCCAAAACTTGCAGGTACCTTGCAGGTCTCTAGATTGCACCATCGTATTGTTGTTTATTTCTCAGTTATTTTGTTGCTTTTTGAGAATGATGATCCATAGACCTTTTAACCCCTCTTCGTTAAGGGCACATGTCGAATCTTAAAAAAAGAACACAACAACATAAAAATATATTAATATTCTTTGGACTGGGTAACCTTATGCTTATGTCTGTGCCAAAAAATACAAATACATACCAGTACATTTCAGTAGCAAACAAGCAAGAAAGTTCTTTGAAAGAACCAGGATGAGTTGAAAGGTATTTATAGTGGTTGAACATCTCTGCCACAAGAATCCACTGCTTCTCCTGAAGAATCCTGACCAGCAGGATGATGTTGAACACCCTCCTCTTTGTTGCTGGGTCAGCAGAGTCTGAAATATATTTATGAAAAGAAAGTTGTATAACAAGGATTATACGTCAACTTTTAAAGAATCAACACTGACAGAAGTCTAGTGTCCATACCATGCAATATGACAAAGACATCCATATCACTTCTGTTTTTTGTTGTCTTTGCTTCTGCTACTGAAAAAAAAATGACAGTAATAGTAACACAATTTTTCATGACTACATGTAATATTAATAAGAATTTCCTCACCCTCTGCCCACTCCTCTACATCACAGACCAAAGTCTTCCAATTGGTTTCCAGTCACTGCCAGTTTCATGGATTCTGTTTTGCAACTTGCTTTGTAGAGCTGTTGCGGTCTACAGTGATAAGCAATCAAAAAATCACAATACTATTCAAATAGGTTACTGAACAACTAAAACAAATTCAACTGGATATTGTTACCTTCTGATATCAACAGGTCAGCGAGATGGCCAAATTGTTGAATATCTGCTAATTCCAGCACATGACCATGAGAGTTACAGTAGCATGTCTGGTCACTGCAATCCTATAGAAGAAATATTGCACTGTTCAACCTCCTTCCCAAAAGTAAAACCAGGCATATCCTGGTATGCCTCACTCCATTTCACCTGGTTAACATATACAAACAAACAAACAAACAAACAAACAAACAAACAAACAAACAAACAAATAAATAAATAAGTAAACCAATAAGTTTTGGCATTTACTTGTAGATCAGTTTAAGACAATCACATAGTTCATCTATCTCAGATATAAACTCATGTGATTAGGCATGAAACACACTAAAATCATGGGCTTAAAGATGGTGCTGAAACTTTGGACAGCTTTTTGCAACTCTTTGGAGGTAGTGTCATTAGTTGATGTAGTCCACAAATCTTCCTGTCAATTCTTAATCCTTAGCTGTAAATAAACCTTCAAAAATGCCAGTGTTTGAAAAAGGAATGAAACAGTACAGAACAAGTGCATAACAGTTTATATCTTCTAATCTAATTTTCTTAGGTGAACATCACAGAGCTGTTTTCTTGTTAATTTAGTTTCAACACATACAGTTTAAAGTACCTCGTGCATTCTTGAAATGGTTATGCTTATGGTTCATATCTACTTAAATTGGCAGTATATCTAGTGTGAAAGCAGAACAGATGAAGGGCTCTTCCTTGCAAATACTATCCACCTTGTATTGCACAGACTCCCACTCAAGAATATCTCAGAAAAATGTCTGCTGAGATCTTAGCAGTCCATTAAAAATAATTATACCAACATATTTTCCACCAATGGAAAGAATATAAAAATACTTTAGGATATATTAATACTTGCATGACCAAATCTGAGATAAAAAGGCCATCAGTATGCCTTAGTTTAAATAAAACCAAAATTTTACTCTAGCCCACTGTCACCTAGGTCTACAGATACAGGAACTAATGGAAACAATGAAGTACACACTGACAGTCACTGGAGCAAGGCCCTCTCACAGTTGGGAAGATTGGAGTTCCTATGAGCTGTACCAGATAAAAACAACAAAAAAAATGTACATTTATAACATTTCTAACTTATCCTAAGACTAGTAGACAAGCAGCATAAGCAGTTCTAATTTCCTAAACCCCAATGTGGGCAGTTGATGGCCTATAAGGTGTCATAAAATCAGACAAAACAAAATACTTTCTGAAAAAGAAAAAAAATGGTTGGCCACTATCAACACCCAGAACAATTAGTTTTAAACAGTTAGGCCACAATATTTTGTGAGCTTATGCTGTAGTTTTTTAATGTTTGTCATAAACAATAGTAATAGTAAAACTAATGCGTTTCTTTCTGTTATTACAATAGTAGTGAAAGAATAAATGCATTTTATCTCATACAATCACATATGCCTAAACAATGTAGATATTTAATATACATGGAATGAAAAACTTCACTAACCCTTGACTGATTCCAGAGTGGTCTTGGCCTTCCTTACATGGTGGGGCTTTCTGCAGATCACCAAGTTGTCATCAAAACTTGAGCTTATAATTGAGATCTTGATGATAAATCTGAGTATTGAGGAATCACTCATGGTGATAGGCAGAAACAGGCTGAAAGACACAAGAATTAATCAAACAAATATAAATGTGTTAACAGAGATAGAGAGAGAGACAAGTGCAATTTAACATATAAACATGGGTAAAGTGATTTTACTTTTTGCTTATTAGAAAACAAAATTGGATTTTTAAAGAAATCTAAAGAACCTGAAAAGAGCAAAGAAAAAATATTCATATCTGAACAGTGAACACCTTATAATTTACACCTGTATATATATATGTGTGTGTGTGTGTGTGTGTGTGTGTGGTAGATTAAGCTATTTTTTTGTATAGTTTTGTGTTGTACAATGAATAAAATGTGCTCAGACGGGCAAAATTTCTGCCTTTTTCCTTTAAAGGCATGGAAAATAATTGTTTTTACAATAAACCTTTGGAAACACTTGATGTTCTTTAATATTGAAACAATTACGAATACATTTGTATTATTAGAGTTGCATATTGCATATTATATATAGATTTTGCACGAATTCTATTGTGGAAAACAACAATCTGGTTACACTGTTCCTTATCTTAAAATGTATAACTTATATTGTTCTAATGCATGACCAACGTTATATGTGAGAAAAATATGTTTTTAATAAATGAACTTGATGTAATTAGATAACGTTGCTAGTTCACAGTACATGCTTTATCAACAAATCGTGTTTATTTGTTTACTTTTTACTTACCTTGTGGAAAACCGCAGTGAACCTTGGGATCGCAATGAACCTTGGGATAGCGAGCATAGACTGTAAAAAATAGATCGCCACATACAATGACTCCAACTTTAATAAATAATTTAAAATGAAAAATATCAGCCGAAAACATTTTTAAACTTAGTACTTGAAATTTAATATTTTTTTTAAAGTAAAAAAATAATAAATAATATGAATGAATCAAAGTTTTATTAGGCATAGTTACCCTAAACTGGACAACCGAATATATTTTCACTCATTAAATATAAAGTAAATGATAACATATTTATAAACACCAACTAATCTCCAATAAAAAATATATTATGCAGCATTAACGTAATATTTAATGTTGACAGTTGAACTCATCTGAGAACTCACCGCTGATGCAGTTTGACCAATAGCAGAGCGGCGTTAAACTCACCGTGAAGGGATGTCACGTGGGCCGAAGTTTATTCATACAGTAGTTTCGACCCCGTTTACAGACGCTTTTCATAAACAAAATAAAAATTACATATTTTTAAAATAAGAAAACTGTGATAATAGGCGTAAATCAGGTTTTAAAAAGTTTGTTGACATCTATTGGTAATTATACGAGCCTCCAGCGTCTCCCTATGACGCCTCAGGCTCAGGCACAGATTCTATAGGGAATCCCTGCACGTCTAAATATGACGCTAAAGGGGTACCCTGTGCGTCAATAACTGACGCCGAGGGTTCCTGACCAAGCGTCAGTATATGACGAGTTGGGAGTGAGAACGTGTTGGAAAATGTCATGCTTCCAGTGTGTAAATAATTAATGCTTTCTGTAATTATTTCTATTTTTTATTTTTTTTATTTATCTATTTTTTATTTAATTTTGTACCTGCCCCTTCCTCATTTCGTTCTCTTTTTTTTATTCTCTTTCTATTACTCCTTTCTTTTTAGTTATTATTCTTATAACTTTGTAATTGTATATTCTTGTATTCCAGTCTTGTACAAATTACTTCCTGAGTTATATTGTAAATTTCTTCTTTTCTAAATAAAAGTTTGTTTGAAAAAAAAAAAAAAAAAAAAAAAAAAAAAAAAAAAAAAGAATCGATTCAACTCTCCGTCCTCCATTCCCAGAATTTCCTGTTCACGGCAGTACAAGGACGGCACCGCGAGGTAAATAAAACAAGTATTTTTATGACGTTATGTACATAGAAGTGTTTGTTTAGGTTTTTGTTTATATCTGATGTTTGTACCTATTTTTAACAATTACACCCTTTTCACAACACTGTTATGACGCGTTTAACGATCATCAGGATCTAAAATCCTTGAGTTTTTTATATGATTTTTTTAATAAAATAACATTTATTTGTATCTACGTATGCATTATATAATATGATTACATGTGCGAGGTGTTTCAAACAGTGTCTATGGTCATGAGTAAATTAGAAGTTATTCTCTCTTCTTGCTGGCGTTATCAGTTTCACACTATATTTTTATTTTTCTAATTGTCGAGACAACACCATCGTAAAGTTTTCATTTTATTTGAGCAAAGAAGATTGTAAGAAAAATGTGTTGTACTTTCCCATTCACTGTGCTGAAATGTAAAAAGGGTCCATAACAGTACATCAACCATATTATGTTATCTTTCACTTTATTTAGGACTAATGATGGGTTAAGACATGTACTTTAATCAAAAACTAACCTTAGGGGTACTTAACCCAAACGTTACATTTACTTACCATTTAATGAGTGACACAGAATTTAAATATGTACACTGAACTGCAAATAATCTTTACTTCAAAGTCTATACTGCCTGCACATATATTTAAGCCTTTTCCCCTCTGCGCTTTAATTATTATCACTATAAATGATCACAATCTCCCATATGATCTGATGATAGTACTTTTGTTTGATAGTAATGTATAGTGTCTGTATGGTATCTGTAAATGTTTAGTGTGTGAAATTGTTGGATAACCACTACACACACATTAAACAGGAAAATAAACATGTCTATAGCTTACTAAAAGCCTTTCTGTCTGTTTATATATTTTATATAAATGCAGAGCAGCAAGACCCATGGGATTTCATCAGCCACTCACCATCAGAGTCCTCAGTGGAAGCTGAGAAGAGCAGAAGAGGAAGCCAAGCAAGAGATGCCAGAAAAAAAGGGGGAAGGAAATAATGTGTTATTTTGCTGTTTGAGTATAGGCAGGCGCAGTGGGTAGCACAATCGCCTCACAGCAAGAAGGTCGCTGGTTCGAGCCTCGGCTGGGTCAGTTGGCATTTCTGTGTGGAGTTTGCATGTTCTCCCCATGTTAGCGTGGGTTTCCTCCGGGTGCTCCCACAAGTCCAAAAATATGTGGTGACATTGGGTAGGGTAAAATTGTCCGTAGTGTATGTGTGTGAATGAGTATGTATGGATGTTTCCCAGTGATGGGTTGCAGCTGGGTGGCAACACGGTGGCACAGTAGGTAGTGCTGTTTCCTCACATCAAGAAGGTTTCTGCATGGAGTTCTCCCTGCGTTCGCGTAGGTTTCCTCCGGGTGCTCCGGTTTCCCTCACAGTCCAAAGACATGCGGTACAGGTGAATTGGGTAGACTAAATTGTCCGTAGTGAATGCGTGTGAATGGGTGTGTATGGATGTTTCCCAGAGATGGGTTGCAGCTGGAAGGGCATCCACTGCGTAAAACATATGCTGGATAAGATGGTGGTTTATTCCACTGTGGCGACCCCAGATTAACAAAAGGACAAAGCCGAAGAGAAAATGAATGAGTATAGGCAATGATAGACAAGACAATGTTTGATTAATATAAAGTCTTTTAAAATGCTTATTTATTAAAATAAAGGTTACAAAGTAAAGAAGAAATATATTGTGTGTTTGTATATTTATTTCACTGCCTTCAAGATTTTACATTGTAAACTAAAGGGAACAAGGGGGAAACAAATGTTGTATTTACCATTTAACTACAGGTAACAAGAGAGGAACAAAGCTTCACTTTAATTTACAACCCTCAAATGTGGTATTTACCCTGTAAGTACAGGGAACAAGGAGGTAACAAGAGAGGAACAAAGCTTCACTTTAATTTACAACCCTCAAATGTGGTATTTACCCTGTAAGTACAGGTAACAAGGAGGTAACAAGAGAGGAACAAAGCTTCACTTTAATTTACAACCCTCAAATGTGGTATTTACCCTGTAAGTACAGGGAACAAGGAGGGAACAAATACTGTATTTACCCTTTAACTACAGGGAACAAAGAGGGAAGAAGCTGAACTTTAACATACTAGTGTATACTTGAACACTAAGAACAGAGTAAACTACAGCAGCAGTTTTTATTGATTGAAGACCAAATTACTAGATTTTTCTATAAAGCATCAGCTATACATTTACTGAAATGCAACAGTTAGCCCCCCTGTGCAACAGCAGTAAAGATGCGAGCCTGTTTTAATCTGCATTGAACCCTGACGGTAGGCCTATGTCATGCAAAGTTATTTGTTGATAGTGAGTTATGGAGACATTGATGGCTTTGGTGAGATCGACGAGTAAACATAAGGTAAGTAGTGTATGGAAATATATTTTATATTGAATTGCAGATTTAAAATACATACAGTATACAATAAGGGTTCATAATTTCACAGGTTGTAAACCTTTTATTCATTAAACACCCCATATAAAACCCAAGCACTGAATAAGAGTACTAATGTACTCACGCAGGTGCATATACAGTACATTTGCAGATAGCAATAGGTTGTCACCATCCTTGCATAATTCTTTATATGTATACAATACTTGAAGAAATGTACATCGTAAACTTAATATACTTCTTTGCGTGATGGATATCTTATTGTTACTCCCCTTTTACGCAAACATTATGGTTTGTTCTTTTGCAATTTAAAGAAAAGTACAACGTTATTTCACTGTACTTACGCGGTACCTTTTATGCTAAATATCTGGATGCTACCCCCTTATTACCCGAGCATTACAGTTTGTTCCCTTATACTTACGTAAACATTATTTATACTTACACTATAGGTACAGAAAAGTACACCGTTATTTCACTGTACTTACGCGGTCATTTTCGTGATGAACATCTGGTTGTTACCCCCTTTTTACCCAAGCATTACGGTTTGTTCCCTCATACCTACACATACGTTCATTATACTTACACAGTACGTACAGAAAAGTACACTGTAATTTCACTGTACTTACGCGGTACTTTGCGGGTTGTAAAAGAAAGCGTTACCTTAAATGTTAAATGTATGTTTTAAATAAACGTTGATCTTCAAGCTAATGTGAGACTTTCATAATTAGTAATAGATGATTGAATTGTTTTAAACAACACTATGTGCTCTTAAATGGTTTAGATTGTTTACAAAACAACGCTTTAAATTTTACATTTTAAATTCTTACTATTTACACAGACATTCCATATTCCATATAATACAGTAGTTGTAAAAACTCCATCTTGTGGCACACCGTTGATCATCTTTGTTCTGCTCAATGACAGGCTGATGTATGCCGATGTGCTGTCTCCCGGGAATTATAAATATTTAAATTAAAATAGTCACTATCCTTATAAATAAACTGCATAGTTGCAATCTAAAAAAAAAATATATTATTGACTATAACGGCCCAAAAGTATAATATGTTGTCCAACAGCAGCAATATTTGATATTTGTTTAACAGTAGTGAGATTATTGATCTGCTGCCACTCTATATGGGCAGAGTAATACAAATGGGTGAGAAGCCTGTATGAATTCTGATATTGCAAAATATTGCATGGCTATCAGCCAACCAGATTTAAGAACCACACACACACACACATATATACACACACACACAGACAGAGAGACATTTCTTGAAGGTGATGATCAAAGCAGTGACTAGTTATTCCACTCTGCACTTGATATTTGAATGTCCTCCCCCAATTACACTTACATTTGATCTTTTCTGACAGTTCGAGAAATGTTGGTTGAGCCTTTTTATGTATTCATTTATTTATTGTATTTTTTCCCTAAACCTATATTCCTAAACTTCTTAAAGTGGAGGTTAAATCAGGCAACTGTCTGAACCTAAACAGTGTCACAAAGAGGACAGGCTTTTTTTTCTAAAGCCATTTTGTTTGTTTCTGCCTTTTTCTACTTTGATCTTTGTGATCTTGGAGTTTAAATCACCTCTCTACTTTATACCTTTGTGTGTAGAGAGAGACAGAAATCCTGGTCATCCTTTCTGTCAATTTTGTTCGTGATTATGGATTTAAAGGAGCTATACACACACAAATCGCAAACCCTTGTAATGAGATTCACTCAATAAATGGTGAGCAGCAAATTATTGGTCGTGCACAACAACAACTTGGAAATACATTTGCAGATGTTATCAAACATTTCAACTTTTACTCACACTCATGCACATGTTCAGCATTACTGTTTTATTCAATATACTTGGCACATCATTGCTTTCTATCTTGTAGTCTTATTGAAAATCCCAGCCTGATCTACCGAGAAAACGTAAGTATTTTACGTTTTGGCAGTTTAGTGGCTAATTCGTACAAATTCGTACGAGTTCAGTCGTAAGAAAATGTACGAATTTAAAAAGGAGGCGTGGCACCTAACCCCACCCCTAAACCCAACCGTCATTGGGGGATACGCAAATCGTACTAAAATGTACGAATTAGATCGTACAAATTTGTACGAATTAGCCACTAAATGAAAAAGTTACGAATTGCCGTGAGATTGTGTTGAAAATCCAATGTCAAATTGTGCTTTGTTTGTGAACAAATTTACAGTAAAATGTAGTGAGCAAAATACTTTTACTGATGCAGTCTGAAACTTCATGTTTAATATATAAAGTTCAATCTTTATCTCAATGTTTTATTCGGCGATAAGGCAATGAGTTTTTCCTCAACATAACACCGCACAGTGGCTTGTCTGCAGAGTCTTCTTTATTGTTTGGTGTCTGCATATAGACCTGTGTTGGATTCACTGTTTATTTGCATAGAGCATATTCATGGGTGGAGCTGAACAGATAGTGACATATAAGCAGCAGTTGATGATCTTCAATGGAGGCAAAGTTTAAACACACTATAATGTAATAAAGTGGCATTCCACAACTTGTTGTTTTGGAAGATTGGCTGTTTTCAGATACCAAAAGTATTAAATTCTTAAACTTTTAATAAAAAAGCACAATGTACCAGAAAAATGATCACAATTCAACTGAGAAAGGGGAAAGCTTTTATTTAACACCTTTTAGTTGGCCTGATTTCTTTCTTTGGGATCATTAGTTGCATCTCTGCAAGAATGTGTATTCTTTTCTTGTTCTCCTTGTGCTGTTTCAATACATTTTAATGGGCCTGGATCGAACCAATTAACCTTTTAATTGTTATTATTTATAGTATAATGACTCTTAATATGTCAGTTTATCAAGGGAACTTTGATTTATGAGTTCTATTGCAATTCCACTGTTTTGATTGTTTAATTGTGAAGTATATTTGAGAATATAAGATCTGGCTGCCTGAGACTACAATTTGAATGAACATTGCGACATATATTGAAATACAAAATCATATCTGGGATGTCTCTTTGCATTCAAACCCATCCAGATGCTACGATTTTTTTAAACAAACGAGACTCAGAGTAGACTGTTATAGGGCTGAATTTCCTAGCATGGAAGTATATCTGGTTTCCTATAATCACCAGGTTGTCTGCATAAAGGAGAAATTTGACAGTAGAACTGCTGATTGTTCCAATAGCAGCGCTAACTCATGAATGCATAAGTTGAAGAAAGTTGGACTCAAGCTGCAGTCTAGTCTCAATCCACATCGTTGTGTGAAAAAGTTCCTTTATTGGCTACTTTACTCTTTCTCTCGCTCTCTCTGCCCTCATTCCATCTCTCCTCCCTGCTCCTTAGTCCTTTATATCTGTCCTCGGAGAAAGAAAGAAGCCGGGCTTTGAGTGATAGGGATGGGGCTCTCAGCAGGACTTCATAATCTTGTTTATATCAGAGTAATTAACACTTCTTTGAACTCATGGTAGTTGGCATATCCAATTAGCTGCCTCTCCCTTTCCACCAAAAACACAGAATGTGCTTTTTATTCTACTCGCAGGCTCTTAAACAATGGGGCGAGTACATGTATTTCAGTTTTGGACATAATCTACTTGAATTTACACGCGATAATTTTAGGATGAAGCACTGATGTATTGGGCCAATTTATGTGTTCAGCAAAAGCCTTGCTTGAGCGTGTAGTGTGATGCAAAAAGAAAAATCTTTTGTATGCTGCTTTTTAGAAATGCAGAGGGTTTGTGGTGTGTGTAAAATTATGATTTTTTCTCAAATATTATTTACATTAGAAGGGATTTTCAAATGAAAAATGCTTGCATTTCTTTGTGAAAATTAAGTAAGTTCTTTGCTTAATTGTTTATTTTTTTATGTAAAATCATCATCACTTATATTGAAAAGATACCTCTTGCTATTTGTTAATAAAGTGATAAGCCTCACGAAGTGATAGCTTAGAGTAAATTTGAAACAGATAAGATTCATTATTACTGTAGCTGTTCTAAATTCACAGTAAGCCACTGCCTCTGGGCTGGGTATTGTTTGGGGTTACTTCGATACTGGTGCTTAATCGATACTTTTAAAGTGAGTTACTTTGCCGGAAAAATAAGAAAATCAGGGACTCAAGCGAGGCACGCGGGTACAGAATTGCGGTTTGCCCCCTCAAAAAAGGGGCACCTCTTAGAGAGTTTCTCTCGGACTGTCTGTGCTGTGCACGCAGCTGGGTTTTAACTGTGGTGGCATGTCACACCCATCTTCAACTGACTGATCAATGGTTTCCTGGCAAATTTTGAGCAGGAGATTTTCTTTGTCTCTGGACCGCTAAAATGCAAAATAAGGGTCTGCCCGAAAGCATAAGAAGAGACATTAACTCAGAGCATTAAAGAATGTAAGGCGCATAGATTATGATCATGCCTCCTAGATCATGAACTGTGGGGTTGTGTATAAGCAACAGATAACGAAATTCAATTGAAGTTTAGGGAAACCATCTCTAAATAAGTGAGGTGTCACAGAGGCACAGACTTTGTGGCATCACGGGTCATAAACCGACGCAGAAAAGAAGACTCAGACCCCTTTTTAAAATCAATATGTAATTTTATCTCTGGACTGTACTGTCAGGTCCTCTGTCTGATCACCTGGGTTCGTTTGTGTTTTGCACTTGTTTACATGTATTTCAGCACGTGTGGTGTTTTGATCGCTCTCTCATTACATACTTGCTTTGACACATCTCCTCCCATCTTCCCACTCATCCCTATTATTCAATTAAACCAATTTCACTCACCTGTCTTCCCGTAATTTTCCCTCTATTTAAAGCGCTCTCCTCGTGTTGTCATTTGTCAGATCGTTGTCGTTTGGTTGTGGTCAGCGTGCACTGTTTCACTAGTCCAGTCCAGTCAGTTCCTGTTGTCTCGAGCCCGTCTTCTGGTTGGTTATTCCTTTTATTTTATTTCTTCATTTTTTGACCCCTCTCTGTCATCTGCAGGACCTGTTTCTGTTTTGTTTATCCGCCGTGGTTGGCCGTTTGTCTCCGATCCCCGGCATCAATATTCCCTCCCGTCACCTGCTCCACTCTTCTTCTCCCTCTCGGCTCTGCCGCCCGCCGGATCCAGTATACCGCTGTATCGCCCCCTGCCGAGTGAACTTGAAATTACACCCTGAGAGACATTTTGTCCCTTCTACGGAGCGGTTTCTGTTGACAGTTTTTTAGCTCTTTCTTCTGAGCAACCTTGAAGTTTGTTTTCGTTTCATTTTGTTAATTTTATTTACCTGAGTCCCTTTAAAGATCCCAGTAATATTTATATCCTCTTCGGAGCAGTTTTTGTTGAACTTTTTATTTTTATAAATTTTTGATTAGAATTTTTCTCCCTGTACTTAAGCCCAATAGGGTATTTTTTTTGTCACTAATAAATTCTGAAAGAGACCTGCACTTGTGTCCGTTCTGTTTCCTGACAGAACGATCTGACCACTATGGACACAGCAGGTCCAGATCCTGTCAGAGCAGCAGTTGCCCAGCAGGGGGTGCTTTTGGGCCAACATGAGACCCGACTCAGCAACACCAGCAGAGAGGTGGAAGTGCTTTCCAATCAGGTGGCTGAACTTACCAATCGCTTGCAGGAACTCCAGTATGAAACCACACGGCAAGGTTTTCGCCTTGAGCCTGAACCACGTTGTAATAATCCACCACCATATGATGGGGACCCTAACTCATGTCGGGCCTTCTTGGCACAATGTTCGGTGGTATTTGCCCTTCAACCACGCATGTATGATGCTGAAGAGACTAAGGTGGCCTTTGTGTTGACCCTCCTTACTGGTAAGGCCCGTGAATGGGGAACATCCGTTTGGGAAACAAGAGCCCCCTGTTGCGCCTCTTTTAATGATCTCCGACTTGAGATGATGAGACTATTTGACCGGTCTGCCAGAGGACAGGAGGCTGCGGATCAGCTCGCTCGCCTCCATCAGAGTGGGCGATCGGTCACGGAGTATGCCATCTTGTTCAAAACCCTAGCAGCATCCTGTGACTGGAATGAGGGGGCATGTCGATCCATTTTCCGTGCAGGCCTTGAGGAGGACATCCAGGATGAGCTCGCCACTCACGAACTGCCACACAACTTTGACGATCTTATTAATCTGGCTCTACGCATCGAGGTTCGCCTCAATCGGCGACACCAACGTAAGCTGACCCGCTCTTCTGGCAGGGTGGAGGGCACCCTTTCATCTTCCACATTTCCTGCTGCACATGACCCTGAACCCATGCAAGTGGGTCGTTTGCGATTAACACCCCAAGAGAAACAACTACGTCTGGCCCGGGGTTTGTGCCTTTATTGTGGCAAACCAGGACACTTTGCCGCAGTCTGCCCAGCACAAGCCAAAGCCCACCAGTGAAACGGGGGATCCTGGTGGGCGCTATTCCCCTTCACTCCCCCTCCTCCCGTACTCTGCTACCCGCACTGATTCAGTATAGAGGTTCTACCAATGCCTGTTCTGCTCTCCTCGACTCGGGAGCAGAAGGAAACTTCATGGACAGCTCTGTGGCCAGCAAGTGGGGTATTCCAGCCTTTCCTCTCCCTGATCCTATCCCTGCCCGTTCCCTTGATGGTACCCTGATTGCTACTATCTCCCATGCTACTCCCTCCGTAAGTCTTGTTATATCTGGAAATCACCGTGAGGTTACCACACTGTACCTTCTTGACTCTCCCAGTGCTCCCATAGTTTTGGGACATCCCTGGTTGGTGCAGCATGGTCCTCATGTGGATTGGTCTGGAAATTCAGTTTTGTCCTGGAGTCAGTCTTGTCTTGAGTCTTGTCTTGGTCCTGCCCCGTTTCCTGTTTCTGTGTGTCCTGTTTTTCAGGTGAATGCAGCGGATCTGACAGGGGTTCCGGCGGAGTACCGCGATCTGGGTCTGGTGTTCAGCAAGTCCCGGGCCACATCCTTGCCTCCTCACCGACCCTATGACTGTGCCATAGAACTCCTCCCAGGCACTTCTCCGCCTAAGGGTCACTTGTATTCCCTTTCTAGTCCTGAAAGAGAGGCCATGGACAAATATATAGATGAATCCCTTAAAACTGGCCTCATCCGCCCTTCCTCGTCTCCTGCAGGTGCTGGGTTCTTCTTCGTTAAGAAGAAGGACGGCTCCCTTCGTCCATGTATTGATTATCGAGGGCTGAATGACATCACTATAAAGAATAGGTATCCCTTACCTCTCATGTCTTCAGCCTTTGAACTCTTGCAGGTAGCCCAGGTCTTCACTAAGCTTGACCTCCGGAATGCCTACCACCTTATCCGTATTCGAGAGGGGGATGAGTGGAAGACTGCCTTTAACACCCCTACGGGACACTTTGAATATCGGGTCCTTCCGTTTGGTCTGACAAATGCCCCGGCTGTCTTCCAGGCCCTGGTTAATGACGTGCTGAGAGACATGGTAAATCAATTTGTCTTTGTGTACCTTGATGATATCCTGATATTTTCTCCCTCCATGCAGGTACACACTCAGCATGTTCGTCAGGTGCTGCAACGATTACTGGATAATCAATTGTTTGTTAAGGCGGAGAAGTGTGTCTTCCATGCTAAGTCAGTTTCATTCTTGGGGTTTGTGATTTCGGCGGGTGAGATCAAAGCTGACCCCTCTAAGGTAAGAGCTGTTGCCGAGTGGCCAACTCCAGACTCTCGTAAGGCACTGCAGCGGTTCCTGGGATTTGCCAACTTTTATCGGCGATTCATCCGGAACTTCAGCCAGATTGCTGCACCCTTAACAGTGCTCACCTCTCCTAAGGTACCGTTCATTTGGGGTAGCAAGGCACAGGAGGCCTTTGATAATTTAAAGTCCCGTTTTATCTCTGCTCCTGTCTTGTCTATTCCAGATCCGAAACGACAGTTTATTGTTGAGGTGGATGCTTCTGATGTCGGAGTAGGCGCAGTTCTGTCACAACGATCTCAACGGGATGAGAAGGTGCATCCCTGTGCCTTTTTCTCCCACCGCCTGAGCCCCACAGAACGGAATTATGACATTGGTAATCGGGAGTTGTTGGCAGTCAGACTGGCCCTGGGTGAGTGGCGTCACTGGTTAGAGGGTGCAGTGCAACCTTTTGTGGTCTGGACAGACCACAAGAATTTAGAATATATTAGCACGGCCAAAAGGCTGAGTTCTAGACAGGCCCGCTGGTCCCTTTATTTTAGTCGATTCAACTTTACACTCTCGTACAGGCCAGGGTCAAAGAACACCAAGCCCGATTCTCTCTCTCGCATGTTCAGTGCCCCGGAGAGGGAGGTTTCAACTGACACCATCCTGCCCAGGGGCGTGGTGGTGGCTTCCCTCTCTTGGGACATCGAGAGAGAGGTTCTGGGTGCTGTACGAGAGTGTCAGATACCTAGAGGGACTCCAGCGGGCAAACTATTTGTTCCCCAGTCACTGCGCTCCAAAGTTATCCAGTGGGGTCACTCATCCAGGCTGGCCTGTCACCCAGGAGTCAGGAGATCTCTGGCTACTATCCGTCAAAGATTTTGGTGGCCCTCCATGGCCAAGGATGTCAGGCGGTTTGTGTTTGCCTGCCCTATTTGTGCCCAAAACAAGAGTGCCAATTCCCCTCCTGTTGGTCTGCTCCGCCCCTTACCCATCCCTTCCCGTCCCTGGTCACACTTAGCCCTTGACTTTGTCACTGGCCTACCTGAATCGAAGGGCAACACCGTCATTCTCACGGTGGTGGACCGCTTCTCTAAAGCGGCTCATTTCATTCCTCTCCCAAAACTCCCCTCTGCCAAGGAGACTGCTCAGGTGGTGGTTGATCACGTGTTCCGGATTCATGGTCTTCCGGTAGATGTGGTCTCCGATAGGGGCCCCCAATTCGTCTCCAGGTTTTGGAAGGAATTTTGCCGACAGATCGGGGCCTCTACGAGTCTGTCTTCAGGATTCCATCCCCAGACCAACGGGCAGTCTGAGCGGGCAAACCAGGATTTGGAACGTACTCTCCGCTGTCTGACATCCAATAATCCTAGCTCCTGGTGCCAACAACTATCCTGGGTCGAGTATGCCCATAATACTCTACCAGTTTCTGCTACGGGTATGTCGCCATTTCAATGCTGTCTTGGCTATCAACCTCCTCTGTTCCCCTCACAGGAACTCGAAGCTGCGGTCCCGTCTGCCTTGGCTTTTGTTCAACGGTGTCGTCGCACCTGGAGGAAAGCTAAGGAAGCCTTGGCCCAGGCTAGGAGACGGACCAAAGCAGCGGCTGATCGTCATCGGACTCCAGCTCCCCACTATGTTTGTGGTCAACGGGTATGGCTTTCCACCAAGGACCTGCCTCTCAGGGTAGCCTCACGCAAGCTGGCACCCAGGTTCATTGGGCCATACCGGATCACTAAAGTGCTGAGTCCTGTGGCTGTTCAGCTCAAGCTACCTCATACGCTTGGTCGGGTACACCCAGTTTTTCATGTCTCTAGGGTTAAACCTGTGTTTTCCTCCCCCCTTGTTCCCTCTATTCCTACCCCTCCCCCTCCCCGTCTAGTGGATGGTTTACACTGTCAGGAGGTTACTGGAGGTCAGACGAAGGGGTAGGGGCGTTCAATACCTGGTGGACTGGGAGGGCTATGGACCAGAGGAGAGGAGTTGGGTCCCAGCCCGGGACATTCTGGACCGGACGCTGATTGCGGACTTCCGTCGGAGACGAGGTGAGCCCCCCCAGGGTACGCCCGGTGGCGACCATGGAGGGGGGGGTACTGTCAGGTCCTCTGTCTGATCACCTGGGTTCGTTTGTGTTTTGCACTTGTTTACATGTATTTCAGCACGTGTGGTGTTTTAATCGCTCTCTCATTACATACTTGCTTTGACACATCTCCTCCCATCTTCCCACTCATCCCTATTATTCAATTAAACCAATTTCACTCACCTGTCTTCCCGTAATTTTCCCTCTATTTAAAGCGCTCTCCTCGTGTTGTCATTTGTCAGATCGTTGTCGTTTGGTTGTGGTCAGCGTGCACTGTTTCACTAGTCCAGTCCAGTCAGTTCCTGTTGTCTCGAGCCCGTCTTCTGGTTGGTTATTCCTTTTATTTTATTTCTTCATTTTTTGACCCCTCTCTGTCATCTGCAGGACCTGTTTCTGTTTTGTTTATCCGCCGTGGTTGGCCGTTTGTCTCCGATCCCCGGCATCAATATTCCCTCCCGTCACCTGCTCCACTCTTCTTCTCCCTCTCGGCTCTGCCGCCCGCCGGATCCAGTATACCGCTGTATCGCCCCCTGCCGAGTGAACTTGAAATTACACCCTGAGAGACATTTTGTCCCTTCTACGGAGCGGTTTCTGTTGACAGTTTTTTAGCTCTTTCTTCTGAGCAACCTTGAAGTTTGTTTTCGTTTCATTTTGTTAATTTTATTTACCTGAGTCCCTTTAAAGATCCCAGTAATATTTATATCCTCTTCGGAGCAGTTTTTGTTGAACTTTTTATTTTTATAAATTTTTGATTAGAATTTTTCTCCCTGTACTTAAGCCCAATAGGGTAATTTTTTTGTCACTAATAAATTCTGAAAGAGACCTGCACTTGTGTCCGTTCTGTTTCCTGACACTGTACGTTACACCGGTTACATACCTGTGCCATATTGGCACCAGGTTTTGGTACCCAACTCTACTTATTGTTGTTATTAAATGGTTTCTAAACAATGCATATTTTAAAGGGAAAAAATATGTCATATATTTTTAAATAAGCTCATTTAAATCATTAAAATGCATCAAACCACACTGTTAAACATTTTCTGTAGAATTTACAGTAACTTACTGGTGGCGGTTACAGCAAAAGCACAATATTTACATTTACTGTACTATATATCTTTATAATTGTTTATATACCTTCACTGTAAAATATAGTCATTTTCATAATACCATTTTAAAATACAGTAACATATCGTATAATAGTCATACAGTAAAATATTTATATTACAGTTAAAAGATTCATATTACAGTTAATCTGTGTATATATATATATAAGGTACAGTGCAGTAGGAATGTAGACTCTGTGAAAGTTTACAGAGTATATTTTAAACACAATATGAAATATGGCAGTTCATTCCACTGTGGTGACTGAATTGAATCACGGTACATTTTTTTTATTTTATGGTAAATGTCTGTAATTTAACAGGCGTTATTTTTTAGCCCGATTTATTTATTTATTTTATTTTTTATTTTTTTACAGAGTTTAAACCTGACCAAAGTTTATCTGTAAAAAAGCATCATTATACATTGTAGTTCCATGAACATACAATAATGTTCCTGAAAAAAAGTACTTTCCAAACACATACCCACACATCAGCTTTTATTCCCTATTATATTAGTTTATTTGAAGTGTGAGGTCATGGCTTGAAAATTAAAGGTAAATTACAAAGACATAACACAGCAGTGGGGGTCACTCATACTTCAGGAAATAAATAATAAACAGTTAATTGAGGTGAAATACATAATACAGTACATGGAACTGCAGCAACACAAACATGCAGTGGCGCAGTAATAAGGTTGCTGGTGCATATTTGTACTATTATTTACAACAGCTTGGCTCAGGTGGCTGAGTCAATCCGGATCAAGGACTGAAACTATCCATTTAATAAAGCTATACTGTTTTTGTTATTCAACACTGTTCAAAAAGAACATATTTCAAACATCGCCTTTACTCTACACCAAACTCATAACTGTATATCAGCACTTGTGAAGATTTAATTCTATATTTCTATAGAGCTATTCAAAAACATATAATTTCAAAGCAGCCTTATAGAAAATGCTTGTTTCAGTGACATAATTCACTGAGGGGTATTCTGCCAACAGACAGTTTGCCAAATGTTAGTAATTACTTGCACTTGTAATTATCCTAAAGGAAGTGATATTTAAAATAATAATAATAATTTTAATATTAACAAAATAATACTACAAGGACATTTTTGATGGGATAAATCTAAAGTAAATCGGAATGAATCGGAAAACATCTTGTGATGATACATCACCTACTATAGTTTAACCAATCAAAGACAAAATAAAGTGAATTTGTTGTGCAGTGTTGTTAATACATTATGCTAAACACACCATTTAGATTTCAAATGATTTGCTCAGTGTTGGGTACGTTACTACAAAACAGTAAATAATTACTAATTACATAATTGTAACTGTGATTAAATTACTTTTATAACTGTCGGATGAGTAGTGGTATTAAAGGATTAAATACTTAAATCACTATAAGTCTTTATAGAAAAAAAAACCCTTTTAATTATTTAAGTTTGAGTCAAACATGCCCTTTTGGCTTTATTAAAAAAAAATCAACATAATTATTAGTTAATAAACAGTATTAAAAAGTTAAACGTATCCAAAATCTTAAAAGCAACAACACGTTTTAAACATACAATTTACGGTCACAGATTAATTTATTGTTTCTTAAATACACAGTCAACTTGATACATTTGACCTCCTTTAGTTGAAAAAATTAGATTATTCTGCTAAATATATTTGTATCAAAGCACATGGTAACACATATAAAAACCAATACTGTTAGTTACTAATTGTCTGCCTTTTATTAAGATATTGGCTGTTTAAAAATGAATGAGTACATATTCTGTATGATCTTACTCTGCATACATAATCCTAATATCTAAATCCAACTACTATTAACAACTAATAAGCAGCAAATTAGGAGTTTATTGAGTAAAAACTATAGTGAATTGTTTGTTAATAGTAAAAATTGTACCTTAAAAAGAAGTCACCCAATACAGACAAATATTTAATTTATTAATTTATTATTTATTTAAATGAACAGCAATCCCTTACTTTACTTTTCAATGTACATTTTATTCATTAAATTAAATTACAGTGGTTACTTTGTGACTAATTGCACCAAACACAGTTTTCATGTATGTGCAGTTACAGCTTTGTATTTCCCCATCTGCACATAATGAAAAACACTGCATAGTTGATCAGTTCAATTGACATATGTCAGTGTGCACTTTTTTCACCATTATGTCACAAATAGAATAGACAATTTCAAATGTCCTCATAATAATCTTGAAAAAAAAAATTACCAAGAGTGTAGCAGACATTTTAAAAGTGGGGGGAGGCAGCTGAATGAGATCCAAATTCTCCAAATTATTAATCACCTGTTTCTAAATGATCTGTCCTTAAAAGTGAGGAGGACGCTTCCCCCGTCCCCCCAGGTTGTTACGGCCCTGACCTTTACCATACCCTTGAAATCTTTTGAATGTGGCACACTACACACTTTTATCTCTTAGCATTTAGGATGAGGTAAAGGGAGCATCCAAGGCTGCAGATGAGAAAAATGTAAGGCAGTATCCGTGGGCAAACAGATGAACGGGGTGAAGGAGCTCAAACATCTGCTGGTGCTACAGTGATGATATGAGGCTGAAATATCACTGCCTGCATGGAAGCTGGCAGGGCCAATCTGCTTCTTATGATTCACTGAGGAACCGGCCAGATTCATCACAGAAAGGGGCCGTCTCCTTACCCGTGCATAGATGGAGCTCTTTGCTCTGTGTGTATGATCACTTGAACAAACCATCCCGTTTTGTCAGTAAGATGTTCAGCTCTGAGACGCTATGGTGTTCTGATATTCATTTTGTGTACTAAGATAGAATGATGCCATTTATCTGCACTCTGGAATATGAACACAGACACAACTGTAACACTATACTTTAATGGCCCCCATTTTAAATGTGGACTACTGTATTAGTAACTTAGCAACCACAGGCCACCTCAACTACTTGTTTCTGAGAAATTGTAACAAGTTGTAGGTTTCTGAGAGATTCTGTCTTCATTTACTTATTTACCTTACGTCCTTGCAGACCAATTAGATATGTGTTCATCTTCATAAAATCAGTAAATGTATTTTCAATTAATTCTGACATATTTCTGTCCCTCCACTGAAATAAAATTAACCTTTCTGAATTCTGTTCTGATCCAAGAAAATAAATTACTCTTCTGAAAATAAACAATTATTACATATAATTATCTAATAGATTTGTTTTTTCCACACATATAAACACTGATCAGTGAGAATAAGTGTAAGTATGGCTAAAACTCTCCATAAAATCAGACCAGGAGAACTGTTATGGAATTCCATGGGGCAAGACTACATGAATTGCCAAGCAATAAAACAATAAATTTTCTAGTCCGAGTAGCAGACCTGCAAGAGAGTAACTGCCGCAGTTACCCATCATATGCCCCATCTCTGTCGGCCCCTACACTTCTTCCCTCAGAGCTCAGGGGCCTCATGTTAGAGCTGTAATCGGGTCATTAAAGTAAGGCCCATTAGTGCCCGAGCCCCACAGAATTCAGCCAGAGCCCGACAAGTACATTTTGATTGACAGCTTTTTAAAAGGCTCAACACAACTTTTTTTTTTATTTTTTTTATACCAGTAATGTGATTTAGAACAAATAAAAACATTTGCAAATGTATACAACCCTTAGTCTATGGAAATGGCAGTGTTGACATTGTCAATGGTCAAATCTGAAGGAAATGCATTTTTTAGGGGTCACAAGGATTTTCTGGCCCACGATGATGACTGGCTTATTAGCTGTTTCAGATTTTCAAGAGCTATCCTCTAGCTCTGTGCTGAGTTGGGTCCAAATTTGGAAAGAGGCAACGAGGAGGCTTCAAGGTGGCAGGGTGAGTGATGTATTTTAAGATATTATTAAAGCTAAGTTTTTTTTTAATTATTATTATTTTTTTTAAAAACGTAATTATTTAACTGCATATCAGGAGACTGTGGTTATTCATTAAGGATGTGACTGTTAACATCTCACAAACTGACCAAGAGAACAGATACAATGATGTCCATTCTCATTTTACATTTACATTTAGTCATTTAGCAGACGCTTTTATCCAAAGCGACTTACAAATGAGGACAAGGAAGCAATTTACACAACTAAGAGCAACAATGAATAAGTGCAATAGGCAAGTTTCAGGTCTGTAAAGTCTAAGAAGGGAAGTATTAGTAGTTTTTTTTTTTGTTTTTTTTTTTTGGTACAGTTAGTGTGATGTTCAGAGAGGCAATTGCAGATTAGGAAGTGTAGTGGAGACTAAATAGTTGAGTTTTTAGTCGTTTCTTGAAAGTAGCGAGTGACTCTGCTGTTCTGATGCAGTTAGGGAGTTCATTCCACCAACTGGGCAGATTGGGCGTGAGCGTTCATTCATTCACAGAACGCAAGTTTCTGGAGGGCACATAGATCTGCAGAAGTGAGAGCAGATAAGAAGGAGCAAGGCCAGAAGTCACTTTGTAGGCAAACATCAGAGCTTTGAATTTGATGCGAGCAGCAACTGGCAGCCAGTGCAAACGGACTAGCAGCGGAGTGACATGTGCTCGTTTAGGTTCATTGAAGACCACTCGTGCTGCTGTGTTCTGGAGCAGTTGAAGAGGCTTGATAGAGTTAGCTGGAAGCCCAGCTAGTAGAGAGTTGCAGTAATCCAGTTTGGAGAGAACAAGAGCTTGAACAAGGAGTTGAGCTGCATGTTCAGATAAGAAGGGTCGGATCTTTCTGATGTTATAGAGTGCGAATCTGCACGATCGAGCAGTTCTAGAAATGTGGTCAGAGAAGTTTAGTTGGTCATCAATCGTTACTCCAAGGCTTTTCACCATTTTGGATGCAGTAATGGTTGCCCCATCCATCTGGATTGAAAAGTTATGGCGTAGAGTCGAGTTGGCAGAAACTACAAGCATTTCCGTTTTTGCGAGGTTCAGCTGAAGATGATGATCTTTCATCCAGTGTGAAATGTCCAACAGGCAGGCTGAGATGCAAGCTGGAACCGAGGGATCATCAGGACGAAAAGAGAGATACAGTATAGCTGGGTATCATCAGCATAGCAGTGGTAGGAGAATCCATGTCTCTGGATGACTGGTCCTAGAGATGATGTGTAGATGGAGAAGAGAAGTGGCCCAAGAACAGAGCCTTGAGGTACCCCAGTGTTTAGATGCTGTAGGTTGGACACAACACCCCTCCAAGACACCCTGAATGACCTGTTAGTGAGGTAAGATCTGAACCAATGTATAACAGTGCCCGCAACGCCCAGTGACTCAAGCGTAGATAGCAGGATCTGGTGGTTGACAGTGTCAAAAGCAGCTGACAAGTCCAGCAAAATGAGGACTGATGATTTAGAGTCTGCTTTAGCCAGTCTGAGATCCTCCACGACCGAGAGCAGGGCAGTCTCAGTTGAGTGGCCTTTCTTAAAGCCGGATTGCTTGTTGTCCATGAGATTGTTTTGAGTAAGAAAGTCCAGGACTTGATTGAACACTACTTTCTCCAGAATCTTGGCCATGAATGGAAGCAGGGATACTGGTCTGTAGTTTTCAAGTAGCGTATGGTCCAGGTTGGGTTTCTTTAGCAGTGGGGTTACCCTAGCCTGCTTAAATGAAGTGGGGAATAAACCAGAGTCAAGAGATGTGTTAATTATGTGAGTCAGTGTTGGTATGACTGCAGGAGAGATGGCTTGCAAGAGATGAGAGGGAATGGGATCGAGTGGACAGGTGGTTGCATGGCTAGATAGCACGAGTTTGGACACCTCAGACTCAGAGAGCTGAGAAAAAGAGGTGAGTGTGTATGGTGTTGGTGGTGTACCTTGCGTGTTTGTTGTAGGTGCAGCAAATTGAGCACTGATTTTTGCAGTTTTGGTGCAAAAGAATGTAGCAAAGTCATCAGTAGTAAGTGTGGAGGATGCGGGTGGAGGAGGAGGATAGAGGGAGGAAAATGTTTTAAAAAGTAGGCGAGGATTAGTGGCTTTGTTGATTTTCAGACGGTAATATGTCTGCTTTGCAGAAGTAACCTCAGCTGAGAAAGAGGACAGAAGAGTTTGGTATGTTAAGAGCTGAGCAGGATTTTTAGTTTTCCGCCAAATTCTCTCCGCAGCCCGAAGTTTTGAGCGATGCTCACGGAGAGCATCCGAGAGCCAGGGTGCAGAAGGACTGGCAAGGGCTGGCCTGGATGCAAGAGGACATAATCGGTCTAGACATGATGCTAGTGTGGAGCAGAGTGTATCAGTGGCACCGTTCGAATCAAGTGCAGAGAGTTTGCAAGATGGAGGAAGAGAGTCTGAAACAATGGTGGATAGTCTATTGGGTGAGAGAGATCGTAGGTTTCTGCGAAAGGTAACCAGTGTTGGAGTGTGGCGGCTCAGGAGTAATGTGGATGTTGAGAGACAGAAGGAAATGATCGGATATTTGTAGTGGAGTTACTATTGTTTGATCAGTGAAGCAGTGTCGTGTGTAAATAAGGTCTAGCTGATTACCTGATTTGTGGGTAGCAGAGGTAGGTGCTCTTTTGAGGTCAAAAGAGGCAAGCAGAGTCTGAAAGTCTGCAGCTTGCGGTTTGTCAACGTAAATGTTGAAGTCACCTAGCACCAACAAGGGAGTGTCAATATTAGAAAAAGATGAGAGAAGAACATCCAGTTCATCTAAGAAGTGACCTAATTTACCTGGTGGGCGGTAGATGACAACCACATTTATGTAGAAGGGGTGGATAATGGTGACTGCATGGAATTCAAAGGACTCGTGACTGCATGGAATTCATTCTCACACTCGGTCAGCTGTAGAGTGGGCAATTAGGCACCTGAAATAGATAAGAATGGAGAGGTGCTGCTTTACCATCCTAACAAAGTGTTCCTCTAATACATCTGTGTCTCCCACAGACACGGATACTACTCCAGACAGTAAAGTGTCACCCACAATTGAGGCAACTCTCTCCTCAAAGGGTGTTAGTTCAGCATTCTCTGTTCCCCCATCTGTTCGGTCCACACTTTGACCGTGCGCCGCTGTTCTCCTCTTAACCTGCACCTTTACATCGGACCATTCATTTTTAAATTTGTTCACAGTGCGATGTACAGACCCTACTGCGTTAACCGTGTCAGCTGAACTCTTCCACTCTATTTTTATTCTTTTGTTATTAATTCCAGAGGACAAACTTACAAATAACACAGTTAACTTGTCATGTTTGGTATCATTTTAAATGTCTCTGTGTGATTAGTAAATGGTCTCAATTTTGCAGTAGTCACTTGTATTGTGATAATTATTTATTGTCAACTGAAGTGTGAAATTGTCTGTCGATTATAAACTTTTTAGCCCTGGTGGTTATTTGTTTTTAGGTTGATACTGTATATGACCAGACAGAGTTCTTGGTAAAGCTTTTGTTATCTTTAATTTATGGTTCTTTATTCTGAGTTGAGTATTTAAGGGAAAGGTGCTAACATTTCATTGGAATCTTGTAGCCAAGACACCCTGTTGCAGCATTTCTGAGACTTATATGCTGCAACATACTTCTCTGGTCAGGTATGCACCTCTAACTCTTTGATTTATCTTTGAGTAATGGATGTTGTATACTGTATGTACAATACCATCTCTGAATTGGCTTTCAGGTTGTTTTACTATGTAATTGGCATAATAAAATTCAGCCTGACAAATAAAATGTTATATTTGATTTATTTTGACTTCGACTGAAATCACTATTACCCGAACATTGTAGGGACACTTTTATTGACTGTTGATGTTTCGAGGCCAGTGTGGATTAAACTAGAGGATCACAAATGAAGAAGCAGATAGCACTTATTTGTAGGCCTTTAGCTTAATACTACTTTTGATCTGACAAGTTGCATGGTAATAGACTGGGTAGACTACCTTTTCTGTCACAGAACAAGCAGTAGCTGGCCGACTTAGGCCCCGTTTACACTAGTGCGTTTTAGTTTTTAAACGGTGTTTTAGAATGAAAACGATATGCGTCCACACTCGCGTTTTACCCGGCGTTTCTGAACTGCTCTCCATCCACACCAAAACGCTGAAAACGTACATCACGTGACCACACACACACTCTCAGGCAAGCGCTGCAACCAATCTACCCAGATGAGAGCTGTGCTAGTCGGACTTCTCATCAAGCATCTCCCGCTGGATCTAATCTCACTATATTTATTAAATGAGATATTTCATTTATCTTTCTGTCTGTATCTAACGACATATTCCCTGACTTTGGTCACTGGAATCTTTTACTTGTTCTTAGGTAACGTGTTTTGGCTGAGCGCAAAGATAAGTTAATGATTAATGTAAGCACGTACATTCTGTATATTGACTGATCGCCTGCCTTTATTTCCTATAATGTATAAACTTATTGTATGTTATACTTTTATAATAGCCCTTATCGATTATTAAACTGATATTCACCAAAAGAGAGGGTATGTTTCGTATTTTCACTGAAATTGAAAGGAGACAGTTGTTATCGGCTCCGTTTTGTTATAAATATCCACACAGTGAAGATGACGCTCATAAATGCAGCACGACGCCTCAACATTTCTGCTGTCTGTTTAGTTGTTATTATTAAAATGAAAATAGGCAGTTCCTTATATCATGTTTACATTTTATTGTTGAGAAAGTGAAACAACGTAGCCAGGGTGATTTGAATGAAGTTACAAAGTGCACTGTTTTCTTTGAAGATTTACCCGTGTCCTCGGTATAGTCTGTTTTCCATATCAAACTGAGAAGAAGAGACTGCAGCCTTGATCAAACTTGCGAAGTCTTAATTTACACGGAGAAGATGCAGGACTGAACTGTGTGTGTTGGCTACTTAATATTGAGGAAAAGTCCCAATCAGAGAGGCGAATGTCTGCAGCCCCGCCTCCGTTTTCAGATGTCTCCGTTTTCCATCATCCACACTGAGACGGAGCAGCAGCGTTTCAGAATGAAAACGGCCTCTCCAGCGTTTTCGAAACGCTCCGTTTTCGGTGCTCGAGAACTCCGGCGTAGTGTGGACGTATGGCGTAACCGTAGCAAATCTTATGCGTTTTCAAACTAAAACGCATTAGTGTAAACGGGGCCTTTGAAGGCACCAATCGTCTGCGAACCTCTGACTAAGAGAAGCCCAAATCGGGAAGACACGTGAAATTGGCCACACATGGACTCAGAACGACAATTGGTCCCCAATGAAAGAATAACTGCAAGTATATTGTATCTGAAATATTCAATATCCAAATGTATTAACTTTTGACGAATGTGGTCTGTTACTAATTAGAAACACAGTCTAAATTTTAATAAATAACAGAATTCTTTATAGAAGCACTAGAAAAGGCTTACACACATTTAACCGTTGGCCATTTATTGGATTTCTTCATTGGGCTGATAGAATGGACTTTTACATAAACAAGTACAATACTGAAAGTTAAAGTTCTGCATTGAAGTTTTTATTGAAGCTTAGATCTGCTGTTGTAACTTGCAAGAATCCAAGCATTCTTTATCAGAATTAATTGTAGAACAATATTCCACCATACTTCTCTTACCAAACTTCAACATTCTATGTTTTTGTCTCCACTAAAAATAAGATACAAATATCTATGCATGCTTTTCTTTCCAGGATGAGTCCAAGCTAAATTAAATGTTTCTTTCGCAGTGCTTCCGCTTTACTGCATTGTTTTGTAAAGCTCAGCACGGTACACTGAGCAAGAAATTCTGCATTTGTGGAATAAAAACCCTTCCTCGTTTTCACTCTCTAACATATATTAATCTATCCATCTGTTGAGTTTTTCTCATTTTCTGCTTACATATTTCCATAAAGAATGCCTCTGCTATAGACTTGCTGTCACAGAACATAGAAAAATAAAGAAGATATATGGGATTTGTAGGCTGAGTTTTAAAACTGCTATTCTCAGCATCTTCCTCAAAAGAAGTTTTTTTTTTCTTTATTTCTTTCTTTCTGCCAGTTCCCCATGAAAGAAACTTTTTGTTTATATAAAGCCAGGAAGCTCAGTTCACTTAACCGCAGAAAGAAATCCACAAACTTTGGATCTTGTAATTGGTTGTTTTATATTACTATGGGCCAATATCATAAATGTGAAATAAATTTGGGAGCTAGTGATGATAAGAGGAAAATGCACACAGAAAATAATTATACATTACTTGTAAATAATAATAAAAGAATATATATATATATATATATAT
Source organism: Danio rerio (assembly GCF_052040795.2). Taxonomy (NCBI): domain Eukaryota; kingdom Metazoa; phylum Chordata; class Actinopteri; order Cypriniformes; family Danionidae; genus Danio; species Danio rerio. Next base: position 46,193,999 of record NC_141027.1, read on the forward strand.
ATATATATATATATATATATATATATATATATATATATATATATATATATATATATATAGTCAACATTTGTAGTGCATCAAAACAAGTTTATTAAAATGTATAAACTGATGAACGAGAATGGGTGTTGTTTAGTAGTCTTGGATAATTTTCAGAAACTTTTTTTGGACCACTTTAAATGTTGACAACTATATTAGCACCCTGAGAATTATGTTTATTTATTTATTTAGTTATTTAGTTAGTTAGTTATTTACTTGCTCATTTTATAGTTATTTATTTATTTACTTGTTTTCTTTGTTTGATTGTTTATTCATTTTGTTTATTTCCCAAGTGATGGTTTTAAAGAGCAAGGACATTTTCACAGTATTTTCTATCTTCTAACATCTTTCTTCTGGAGAAAGTCTAATTTAATTTAGTTTTGTTGGAATAAAAACAGTTATTTATAAATAAAACAAATAAAATAAGCAAGGTAAATATTATTGGTCCCTTTATTTCTTTTTGTGTTTGTTTCAATTGCCTACAGAATAAACCACTGCGGTCCAATGATTTCTCTAATTATCCTAGCTTGCCCAGTTAAACATTGCACTTTAAGCTGAATTCTACTACAGTATCTTGAAAAATAAATAGAAAATATTACACACTGTCAAAGTGCCAAAGACTAAACAAAATGTTCTTATAAATTAGATATAATAACTTAGTAAATAATTAGGTTTTAAATTATAAAACTATTATGTTTAAAAATGTGTCAAAAATAATCTTCTGTCTGGGCAGCATGGTGGCGCAGTGTGTGACGCAATCACCTCACAGCAAGAAGATTGATGGTTTGAGCCACGTCTGGGTCTGTTGGCATTTCTGTGTAGAGTTTGTATGTTTTCTCTGTGTTTGCATGGGTTTCCTCTGGGTGCTCCAGTTTCCCCCACACGTCCAAAAATATGTGGTATAGGTAAAGTGGGTAGGCTAAATCGTGTATGTGTGAGAATGAGTCTGTATGGATGTTTCCCAGTGCAGCTGGAAGGGCATACGCTGTGTAAAACATATGTTGGATAAGTTGGCGTTTAATTCCACTGTGGTTACCCCAGATTAATAAAGGTGCTAAGCTGAAAAGAAAATTAATGAATGAATATGCTTCTCTCTATTAAACAACACTTGCAAAGTATTTTTATTTTGACTATTTTGAAAGAGTTAATACTATGTATTAATTCTTGATAGTTGTTTTACCAATAATTTGAGCGTCTTTGCATTGTGTTATATTAACAAAAATGTCCATAAAATGATTTTGATTAGTAGTATTATTAGTGGTAGTAGTAGTAGAAGTGTTATTGTTGAATCATTTGGACATTTAAATAAAATAAAAAAAATGCATGTGAAGATTGCTGATTGGTTTTCAGTTATTAGTTTTTATTTAGATACTATTTTAAAATTTGCTTTAAATTTCAGTGTAGTTTTAGGTTGATTCATTAATAGTTTGGTTAGTTTTAGTTCATTTTAATTTCAATTTTGTAAACAAATTTATATTTGGTTTAAAAATAGTGTTTTAGTTTTAGTAAATACAGTTTAACAGAGTTACCACACTTTTTATTAACTCTTATGTGAACCTCTAAGTAATACAGTAAAATCATAGTCATAAGAGACACCGAATCAAAAACCACACAAATAAAACATGTAAAACTGATGAAGGACTATAGAAGAATTATTAATTGCATCGTTTACATTTTTTCATTTTTTGGTAATAATAGTTTCAGTTAATTTTTTAAAATATTTTTTTCTTATTTTTTTGCATTTTAGCAAACAAACATGTTTATTGATCCGTAATTATATATATATATATATATATATATATATATATATATATAACCTTATTCCAGGCCCATTAAAACATATTGAAGCAGCACCAGGAGGACAAGAAAATAATACTCATTCTTTCTGAGATGAATCTAATGATCCCAAAGAAGAAAAGCAGGCCACCAAAAGGTGGTAAATAAAAGCTTCCCCTTTCTCGGTTGAATTGTGATTATTATTCTAGTACATTTGTCACCCACTTGAAAAAGAATGCTCCTTTATTAAACCTCATTTGTCATGTGCATATTCTGTGCGAGAGTGAGACGCCCTGCATCCTGTCTCTGCATATCAGTCTGCTGTTGAAGAACAGCAGCAAATTATCTGAGTGCTTGTCTCTGTCATCAGCAAAGTCAAGCAACCTCAACCGCTAACATGTTTAAATGAGCCCACTCAAGTCACACTATATTAACCCAGGTGTCTTATGAAATTTCACAATCCTTCTAAGTCTGTCTTTTTCGTTTTCAATTGACAATTATTTAAACCTTTGTCTTTGAAAAAGAAAGTGTAGCCTCATAATTATGAATTTAAATTTAACAGACAAAGTCCAATGTCTTAGCTATGCTATTGTTGTTGTTTGTTTGTTTAAATGTGTTTGTGTAAATGTAATTGTTTAAATGGAATTGCAATACTATAAATTATTTTATACTTAGTGAAGTTCATTTATAAACTAATTTCGAGAGGATCACATGCTTATGAGTGCTTGCAGCCGGCCCCGCATTCCTAAGCCACTATAAATGCCTTAAGTTCCATATGACAGCCATCTTCGTTTTGAAGAATCTCCCCTTCCACACCTACTTCTCCGCTTTTCCTAGATGGGTGACACAGTGGCCTAGTGATTAGCACTGTTGCCTCACAGCAAGAACGTCACTGGTTCTAGTCCTTACCAAGCCAGCCAACGTTTCTGTGCAGAGTTTACACGTTCTCCCAGTGGGAACGTAGGTTTCCCCCGGGTTCTACGGTTTCCTCACACTGTCAAAAAAACATGCTTCCTAAGTTAATTGACTAATCCAAAACGGCATCATAGACATGCTCCTAGTAAATGATTATCTCTTAAGAGCAATCACTATCTACTCAGTAGCTACTACAGCAGGGGAGTTTTCGAGATCTACCTGAGCTCAAAATCTCCTCTCGCCTTGCAAACAGGAGAGAGCCCTGGGCTCGAGGATCCTAAAAGCTCAGTGCTCTCTCCTGGGACAGCATGCCAAACAAGCTTTATAAACAATCATCAGCTGAGTGTAAACTCTTGAAATAAATAAAAAGAAAAGATCAAATGGCTGCTTAGAGATGGATTATATATAACAATGAATATGAATGTAGCTGTACTTTAAATGTATGTTTAGTAACAAAAATATCAAAATATTTATTGAATAGGACCATCAAGGACATCTTTTTACTATATAACTATATTAAACTATATTCACGGGTATTCAAGGATCAATTTTATTTTATTTTTTTAAGAATATTCCTGGCCTCTAACTGGACCTTGGAATAAGTCTTTGGAAAGCAAACCCGAAATAGCCTTCTGTCTGGCAAGAATTCAAGCTGTCCTTGAGGCCATCTTACAACTGATGTCTCTAAACACAACATACATCTATCAAAAAGTTCTCTCTTCAAGAATTCCTCTTCTTAGGTTTCAAATCTGTGCCATGTTATTATGTACAGTAAGCCATCTTGGCCCTCGGAGAATGTATATTGTTTCAGCCCAGGGGTTTGTGGGAATACGGAGCCTCATGCATCCTTTTAAAATCCAGAATACAACTTTCTGTGTCTGGCATCATGCAGAAAACATCAAATTGCTTTACAAAAGGTATTTGCCCCCATATCTTAACTTAACTCTGGTTTATCTCCATTTCTCTAGTCACGCCCAGGCCTATTTCTGTCACACATGTTCTAAATCAAGAAATCACTTAAATAGCATCTGCCTGACAAAGTAGACTGAAACTTACTCAAAAGCCAGACATCATGCCGAGATCCAAAGAAATCAAAACAAATGGCACAGTAAATAATTGAGATCTACCAGTCTAGAAACTGTTATTAAGCAATTTCTAAAGCTTTGGGACTGCAGTGAGGGCCATTATCCACAAATGGCACAGACATGGAACAGTGGAGAACCCTACCCCAGGAAAAACTGACCAATCATATTCAAAGAGTGCAGCGACAAAAAACATAAAACACTGCAGGCCTCAATTGCCTCAGTTAAGATGAGTGTTCATGACTCCACCATAAAAAAGAGACTGGGGAAATTAGGTTTGCATGGCAGCGTTTCAGGCAAAAAACATCTTGATGATCCCCAACCCTTTTGGCAAAGTACTCTGTTGGCTGATGACACAAAAAAAGTGAATTTTTGAAAGGTGTGTGTCCCAATGTGTGTGGCATAAAAGTAATACTGCATTTCAGAAAGAGAACATTATACCAACAGTAAACGTGACGTGATGGTTTGGGGCTGTTTTGTTGCCTCTGGACCTGGATGACTTGCTGTGATAAACGAAACCATGAATTCTGCTATGTACCAAAATATCCCTCAAGCTGAAGCAAACTTGGGGTCTGTGGCAGGACAATGATATAAAGCACATCAGCAAGTCTTCTTCTAAATGGTTTAGGAAAACAAAACTTTTGAGTGGTCTAGTCATAGTCCCAACCTAAATCAGATTAAAATGCTGTGGCGTAAACTTAAAAAGGCAGTTCATGCTCGAAAACCCTCCAATGTGTCTGAATTAAAGAAGTTCTGCAAAGATGAGAGGGACAAATTTCCCCCATCAGTATTTATGATTCATTTATGGAGCACCGTTGTCTTGCGAGATACAACATTTTGTTCCTCTGTATGTCCAGACATGTAGTAGAATAACAAAGCTCGACTTGACTTGTAGTAAGGCCTGAAGTCTTTTGGACTTTGTTGTGGAGTCTATTTCACACCGCTATATATATATATATATATATATATATATATATATATATATATATATATATATATATATATATATATATATATATATATATATATATATATATATATATATTTCCTTTCCCTCTACTTTTCTTTGTCCCTCTGATGGTCAGTAGACTTGTTTTCAATCCCTAAGAATTGAATGCAGATAATGGAGGACGAGCAAGTCCGGTTCTCCATCTTTGATGATTGAAGGACAGGGAACTTTAGACATTTGAACAGGCAGCCACTTGATGATTGTTTTACTCCTACTTGTGTTTTATCAAAGCACATTCCTGGCATTCCAGGTCATTGTAAAAGGTTGTTGTTGAATATGATGACATAAATATTTCAAATGTGAAATATCTTCAAAGAATAATGCATGTCAATTCATCTTAAATAATAGAGGTGGCTGGACTGGGTTTGATGGGTTTTCTGATGCAGTTGCTGTGCTCTCCACTGCTAAATGTTACATAATAAAGTGTCAGCACAATTTGTGCCATCTGCCACCAGCTCTGAAATATGGTCCTTAGGTTCAGAGAAGCATTAGAACAAAGCAGATTTTCTCTTTAAGCAACGATTTGTATTGGTAAGCCATCAAAGGGCATATACACTCCCTATGATGTTATTTTAATGAGGATGAAGGGTGATAAAAGAAGGGAAGTTTTTTTTCTTTCTTTCTTTCTTTATTCTAAATTCAGAAGGATGTGCGTGCCCCTCTTCAAATTACAATCATCTCTGGAATGGCTGTGCATTATTGTTTTATCAGGGAAGCATAAAGATGCCAGAGAGCCGTGACAGATGTGGAAGGATAATTAAAATATCAGTCATGTAACTGCAAATTAAACGTCATTTTGATTTCGCATACTGCCTGACATGCAACCAATAGGCAGCTGGGTAATCATCAAAATACCAATGAGGCCGTTCGTCAAGGGCCATATCGCAATCCTCTGTTTCGGCTCACCGTCTCTCTCCAAAAGACACTCTAATTAGTAAACCCTCTGTGCTCTCAAGATAAAGCAAAGGCAGCAAGTGCTTTCTGTTCGGCAAGACCTTCCTTTATACCAGTGAGCCAGCCTTTCCTTGGCAGACGGTGCACATGCATAAGCAATGGTGGCGAAGAGAAGTTGGTTTGCTTAAAGTTGGCATTAAACAAATTTTGCTAGAGTCTTTCTGTATCAGAAGGATTTTAATGGATTGTTGAGTTTCCCTTTGTTTTCTTTTGTTGTGGTTTTTGTATTGACAGGGAATTTGCTAAAATGAAAAAAAAAATGTTAAACTGACCAGCAAGCGCATTGATGTCAAAATGGCATTAAATAATAATAATAATAATAATAATTATTATTATTATTATTATTATTATTATTATTATTATTATTATTATTATTATTATTATTATTTTTATTAATAACAACAGGACAGTCCTGCAATAATTTTTTCATGTTCTTGGCACTAATATTAAACAATGACATTGATTTTTGACTCAAATAATAGTAAATTGGTCAAAATTAGTCATAAAGGGAGTTTGCATGCATTGAAAGAATACAAAACCCAGTGTAAATTTGAAACTAAAGTTTCAGATGAATAAAATCTTTCTTAGATTAGTAGGGATGGATTTTTCTCAGACGTAAATGTGCCATGTAATAAAGCAACAAAAACTCTGGAATCTGAAGGTCCCGGATAGACTTTGATAGTCTCACCTTTTGCCCTCTTTCCTGAACTTTTCTTCCACTCAGGTATTGATAAATACTCAGGTGGGATTGATAATGACGTTTTGTTCACTATCTTTGATAAATTTTGATTAAAACCCAATAGAAGAATACATTTTTAAGTCACTGGTTAACTTTAACAAAATAATTGACCAATAACTGACCCATTACCCATTCATCGTTTTTATAGGGTATTTAAAGAGAAGGACAAAATGTCTCTGGGTCGCAGGTCTGTATCCGGATAGGCCCGTAGTGAAGAGCTCTCAAGCTTAACACTATGTATAATTTGGATTTTCATCTATACTCTTAGATTTATCTTTGAGTAATTGATGTTGTGCATTTACTTCTGACTTGTATTATGCATTATGCACTTGTATCTGAAAAATAAATGTTGCCCTTTTTTATTAATTCTGGAGTTTCCCGACTTCATTGTATCCAGTAGATTAAGTGGAGTCTGCACTACCATTATGCCGTGACATGATTTTATCGATTACCAAGGTGCATTTGACTGTACAAAGCAGGAGACGCGGCAGCATGAAGACCTTGTAAACATTTTTTTCACTGATGTTAGCAAGTTGTAATGAAATGACTAAATTCACTACTCGTTTAGTAAGAGTGAGCAGGAGGCAACCAGACTACTTGACTATTAGTTAACCCTACATCCTCTGACTAACTTTAGTGTCGAGATAATGCCCCTGAAAAGAAACGCAATCCCAGGGAGTGGAACTCTCAGCGGCGTTTGGTTCCTAATGAATGCACAATTAAGAATATCGGACCCAAGAAAATATCAAAATCTGAATGGCATCACTACTTAACATGTGATCAGCTAAAATCATAAATGATAAAATAAAAAATTGAAGTCAGATTGAAAACAAGCAAAACTAAATTCTAATAAATAACACAATTTTTCCAGAAGCACTAAAAAGGCTTACACACATTTAACCTTCGACCATTCATCGGATTCCGTCATTGTGCTGACAGAATGGACTCTTCCATATTATAAGAGGTTTTGTGTCATTATTGTGGTGATCATAAATGGCATCAATGTATGAATGTCAAAAGGACATCAAGATTTAAACATCAAATCATGATTTTTGATTTTTTTACATCAAGGTGGCCGCTAGGTATGTGTATGTGAAAATATAATGTAATTTAAGATGTCAAACACAATTTATTTTCACAATTTATTTACAAATGTAGTGCTCTCAACAGATGTTCAGCATGCTGTGTCATTTTGAACACAAAAAGGATTTTTCTGCATGCTGGGTTCCACAAAAATCTGGCATGGTGGTCCCTCAGAGCCATCTGCCATGGTGTTATCAAAGTTGGCATCACTTCTGTGTTTCTCTTTCACCTGGCGTCAGCCTTCAGAATGCAATAAGGACAAACATCCATTGTTCAGAGAGAAAAAGCTGATGCAAAAGACAACAGAATATGTTAGATGCATCATGTCAGATGTCTCAAAAGCTGCTCTTCTCAACTGAAAGGAATCCCTTTTAGACAGCACTTCACTTTCCACACGGAGACAGTGCTTCAACATGAGAGGCAGGAACAGCATTTTCAAAATGTTTTTTATCAATTATCAATTGGTCTAAGAGCTTTTACTTCAACTTTGTCAATATGTATGTCTGTGTAAAGGGCTTAGGAGTGAGATGAAGGAGTTAAGAAAAGCTCAAGGCCCTTTATTTCCTCCATATTTTTCCTTTATGGTTTTCCCATCGATATGTTAAGTCTCCAGGTTCTGATTTACAGTTTAATGGAGCATGTGGTAAAATGACAGTAATGACTTTGACTGAATTTCATGCCTGATGCACATACTCCAGATGATACCAGTCAAATATTAGCGTGCATATAACTGCTTCCATATGTTTTAACCTTAGAAAGTGATTTTTTATTTCTTTTATCTTGGATGTGCAGCATTTACTGAGCCACTTACTGTTACATTCAGCTCTGTAAAGATTATGAACTCAGAGTTTGTAATGCTGCTTCTCAAGAAATTATTTAACATAAGTATAAAAACAAATAAATAGGAATTTTCCCGCATTCACATTAAATTTACAGTGTTTAAAAAAAAAAGGTGGAAGGAGAAGGCATAACTGAAAATTGCATACGACAGAAGTCACAGAAGTGCTTAACACACTTTTCTAAACCTTTTATCTTAGTTCTTAGCACTACGTTTAATGCTGGGTAAAGTAATGTTTCACACTTTTCATTTATAAGCAGGGTTAACTTGTTAATTATTATTTCGACAAGTTTAGTAATAAATTAAACCAGGTGCCTTATAATTATTAGTGTATAATTAAACTCATTATGCACATGTGACACTGGACCACAAAACTGCATGCATGTTGCATGCATATGTGGGACAATCCTAAATAAATTGGATAATTTTTTTTCTTTTGTCAACAAACATTAAAGTATCACATAAAGATCATGTTCCAGGAATTAATTTTGTAAATATATACAATGGTATAACTGAAACAATCAAAATTGGAGTCAGTTTAAATTGTTCGTAATGTCAGAAGTGAAATTGCACTGAACATTCTCAAGCAATGTGGTAACTTTATTCATTAGTCAAAATCATTTCAAGATAAAATACTGACGCAATCCTACTAATAAAGTAATAAGAAAAAAGGATAAACGTTGATCCTTGCTTGAGACAGATTGGAAAACAGAAATCCGAATCCATCAGTATAAATCCTAGTTTCCAAAAAGGAACCCTTATCACTGTGCTCTATTATGTTCAAATCAAAACAAAAGTGTATTCTGCATAAAAAAAAAAAAATTTAAAAAAAAACTTTAAAATATATATCATAAAAAAACACAAGAAAAAAAAACTGTTTGATGAATGTGATTCTGATGATGTAAGGATAAAAAATTTAACAAAAAATCACTTTCCCGTCTATGAAGAAAGTTTCCAGCAAACACAGCTGTGCTCAGTGGAGATATCAGCAGTCTCTAAATTACCATATTTCCACAGCAATTAGTCACCTGTGCAAACTCTGGACCTGAGTGGGTAAGCAAGGGCACATTGTCAGCCTCTCATGTCTCTTGCATACCAGATTAAACAAGTGGCCTGAGACACCCAGAAAACAGTCCACGAGGTCATGCTGCGCCTTGATACTCGAGTACGACATGATGTCTGCTAGTTGTTGTTTGTAAGATGTGAACACGGGGGCGGATTAGGGAAGTGTATTTTTAATGTTACAGTTTAAACATAATGTGGCCAATGGAGAAACTGTTGTACGATAATTGCTTCATCCCTGCAGATAAGAAGAAAACTATTTTCACTATAATGATAAAAACTTGCCAGAGGCTTCTTCATTTCCTCTTTTCTAGTGTCTCAATGAGGGTGTGCAGGTCTGAAAATATTTGTATGCATTAGAGTTGAAATATAGGAGAAAAGGGTGTAGTGATTCCACGAGATTGTATTTCAGCCTGATTACAACTACGCTTCATCAGCATAAGACACCATTTATCTGTACAATTTATCTACAGCTCTTTGAGACATGACCATAAATTTAAATGAAATTCAAGCTGACATCAAAGAGCAATTAAGGTCCCTTAAGCATTAGCACTAAAAAAAAAAAAAAAAAAAAAGGAAAAGGAGAAGTGTATTTATTTCAATATAAAACAAGCACATGTTTTGTCCTTGAAAATTCTCCCTTTTTTATTGTGTTCTGAAACAGCATCATAGAAAAGAGTGGAAGAAAGAAGAGATGGTCTCAGTTCAGTTTTTCATACTTGAAATTGTAAAATGTAACCATATGTCATGTAATAAAGGAGCACTGCTTTTGATGATTAATATATCACATACGCCATGCTCATCAAAACTCTTTGAGAATGAAAAAAACTCTCTCTCCGACTCTCTCTTTCTATATATCTGTTAAATGAATGTGACAAATTAAAGCAGCTTGGTATAATTGGCTGATTTTATATGCTGATTACTATCCTGACCTGCTGCTCCACATGTATTATATTATAATAATGGTTATTGCACAGAAAAGAGTATCTTTGCTCCTCTGGATGACTTCACTAATGAGGTGTTTCCGTATGTAAACAGAAATGATCTGATTATTGTGAATGATTTATATTACACTGTATTGTTTATGTTGTGTTATTTAATCAGAGATGAGAAGTAACTAAGTACAAATACTTTGTTACTGTACTGATTTTACTGGTATCAGTACTTTACTCCACTACTTATTTTTCTAACAACTTTTTACTTTTTACATTTTTACACAATTATCTGTACTTTTTACTCCTTACATTTTTTAAACCATCCTCGTTACTTTCGTTTTCATGTGTTTGGTGGCCTGATCTATATTATTTCTTGTCATTGCGCAATATGATTCAATCATATCAATCAATCTATTTTTCCTCATTACATGCTGCACTGCACAGCCTTTTCAAGGCTATCGCACACTGTATGTGGGCTACATTATGAAGATTACTATGAAAAAGGCAAGGATGACTATGCAGATTTTTTTAATTGATGTTTTATTGGCTATGACTTTACATATACCTGTTGGCCTAAACTGTTGTCTTCAATTAATCAATTTTAATAAATATTTTACAACAAACTGTAATATAATTAATGTTTAATCATTGAATAAAATAAGTAGAGTCGTTTTAAACATACGTATCTGTACTTCTACTTAAGTAAAGGATGTGTGTACTTTTGCCATCTCTGTATTTAATCAAAGCCTGACATTTAACTTAAAAAGATTTGTCTTGTGGCCATTGCAGAATTGTTCTGATTATTATAAATAAAGTGTTTATTTTATTGAGTAGATATTCTGTTCGGAATAAAACAGTCCTGAATAAATAGTTGCTTATTGTAAATTAAATACCACAAGAAGAGCTAAATAAATCTAAAAAAAGAAATAATAAACTATACATTAAATATCATAAATGCGTAATGCAGAAAACATAGCCATCTTGTACATCCCTAATATAGCTCTTGCATTTCCTCTTGATTAGAGCAAGTGAAAGTTCTGTGGAGATAAAGGAGATTGAATGATAACTGAAGGATACAACAATGGGGTTAAACAGGGGTTTTTGTCCCCTTCCAATCTCACCGACTATCTGATTAAATCTTTTCAGGGAGAAAATCAATAGAAGGACACTTGTTTAGGGTCATTTGGAGAGGTGGCTGATTTAGCCCACTATATAGCTGCGGCTGCTTGTATCTGGAACTGCCTCTTGTCTGCTTTTAGACATCTTACATGGGAAGAAGGTGGGTTGTGTTGCTGAATGACATGGTTCGAGCAACAACAAAAGAGAACTAATCACTAAGGTGCTCATAGTAACCTTGTAAAATAAAACTGAAATGATTGAGGTATATACATTTTGTCAGTGTAATAAAAATAAGGTATTTAAAGTCTGTGATCAGTGATTTTCTGCTTACAAACCCAGATTGAGTCGTGTGTGTGTTCACTGGTATGATTATGAACTCATTAATGAATGAGTTAAAAAAGAAAAAAAAAAGAGTTGGTCTTCATTTGCTATACATTAAAATAATACTGGCGACAAGATGGCACAGTGGGTAGTGCTGTGTTGCCTCACGGCAAAAAGGTCGCTGCTCGGTCGGGCCAGTTGGCATTTCTGTGTGGAGTTTGCATGTTCTGTTTGTTCATGTGGGCTTGATCCGGGTGTCCAAAGACACGTGCTATAGTTGAGTTAGGTATGTTAAACTGTGTGTGAATGGGAGTGTATGGGTGTTTCCCAGTGATGAGTTGTAGCTGGAAGGGCATCCGTTGCGTAAAACATATGCTGGATAAGTTTTTGCAGTTCATTCCACTATTGGCGACCCCAGATTAATAAAAGAAAAATAAGCTAAAAATAAGATGAATTAATTAATTAATAAAATAATACAAAAGTAAATTCTTATAAAAAACAAACACCTTGACTTTTATTTGATCTACTAAAAAAATAAATGTGTCCCAAAATAAAATGTTGGTGGCCTAGGTGGAAAACAGCATATTTCATTCATTCAGTCAGAAAGACTCTCCAAGCATGTACTCTTGACCAAAATGCAACTAAATGTTTTTCATCTGGCCTGGAAAGAAAGTATACCTAAATTGTAGAAAAGCTTTAAAGTCTGCCAGATCTGCTTATTTTTCAACTTGAATAGAAGAAAATAAACACAATCCTAGCTTTTAATTAACAAACTTCAGCTAGTTCAAAATGCAGCTGCTACAATGCTTTCTAGAACAAAGAAATATGATCGTATTACCCCACTATTGCATTGGCTCCCTATAAATATCATATAAATTAAAAAAAAAATATATATAAACTTATAAAATTATATATTGACTATCTAAAAAGCCCTGAATGGCTTAGCTCCCCAGTATATAAGGGAGCTCCTGGTGTATTGTAGCCCCTTACTTCCTCTACACGCTCAATTAGTTCTGGACAGTTGATTATTCCCAGAAAATTTAAATCAACTAGGCAGTAGATCTTTCTCATATTTTGCACCTAAACAGCCTTCCTAGCACAGTTCGGGAAGCAGACACACTCTGTCAGTTTAAAACTAGATTAAAAATGCATGTCTTTGCATAGCATACACATAAAACACAAATGCTTTTGAAATCCAAATCCTCTATAGGACTGTAAGTCTGCATAATTTGGGGCAACCAAAGTCAAATTACTGGTATGTGGTGGTTTTAAATCAGTTATAAAATTCAGTTTCAAAGAATTTTTTAATTTTTTTTTTATTTTCAAGATCTGAGGTGAACTATCTGCTGCTGCTTTTAGTAGTATGACAATAACTGTCATGTAAAATCACATTCAAACTCACAATTAACACTGAATAAAGCACATGAGGTGTACCTGAGGTGATCATTGTCAGTTTTCTGTTGTTTAGCTGCAAGCAATTGTGGCCATTTGAAATATATCAATCTGAGGTGTTGGTTAGAACAAAACTCCTTTTGATATGGAAAATATTCCTTCTATCGCTTGCCGTTGCTTTTATTTAGAACATGACTTAAATCAACATGAAAATCTTCTGTTGGTCCTCAATCTGGCAACCTGCCCTTGCGTTTGTTTTGATCCAGAAATGCAATACCTATGTTAACCACTGGGTGTCAAACTTATACTGCACCTTTAAGCACTGATATTTTGAACAACACTCATCTATATTCATAAGTGCTCTCACTTCTATCCAGTAATAATTTAATCCAGATGACAAACAATGCTACAACTGCAGCCCTCTCTCCACCATTCATACAGCAGCTTCATTACATGGCATATTTGTCATCCTGTTTATAATACTGAGTTTCCACGCTACAGCCTATTGTCAGCTTGAACCACAAAAGGCAGGTTTCAATGCTCTTCTGAGTGTGTGATCAACCCTCAGTACCACAATTGTCATTCAAATACCCAAAAAGGTTAGATTAATCACACGCCAGAATGCTGAAATCACAGTGTTATTATCGGAAAAAATAAAGCATCATTCAGAATGACAGTGAGTGATAAATAACAAGCCATACAAACCCAACATTTCTGCAAATGCTATAGCTTCATCATGCGCAAAGGGTGTCTGTCAATCTCACCTAGAGGAAATAAGCTAGACCTCTTCATTAACACCATGCAAACAAACAAAAAAACGAGATTGTCACTCAACTTCAAAACCAATACCAGTAGGGTTTTGTCCTTTGTGTTTCAATTCCTTTTCATTCCCATCAATTTTTTTCATGCAGAGAGATTTATCACAAATCACCAGAATAAAATATAAATGCTTTTCCGCAGACTTAAAAGATGTGAAAATATGAGGGCTCTGACATGCAACAAGAATCAGACTGAATCTTTGCTCTCTCTGTTGATCTGAGAGAAAGTTTGAATTGAGTCATTTTGATCTGTGTTTTGAGCGTGTGATGTGCTCTTTAAGATGGCTGGAATGTTTGCTGATGATGACCAGACGCTCACCCCAATCACCAGCAGAGGCTCAGGACAGAAAGAGAGAGAGAGAGAGGACAGAGGCAATTCAGTCTCTTGGGGGAGCCATGATTCTGGCGTTTAGTGGCATTGCTTGTTCTTCATCTAACTGATGCCCTTTTGCTGCGAGACTCATGCATGTCTTACTTGCAGGAGCAATTTTCAGTTCACATTGAGAGGTGTAAAATAGATCATATAATTGTTCTTTAGACTCAGTTCAACTCAAATTAATTAATGTTTATGTATATAGCGCTATGACAGTATAAATTGTGTCAAAGCAACTTAACATAGAAGTTCTAGTGGATTGAAACAGTGTCAATCCAGTTTTTTAGAGTTCAGTTTAGTTCAATTCAGTGTGGTTTAAATTTAACTGTTGAAAGTCCAAACACTGAAGAGCGATCCATCGATGTGCCGCTTAACAAGTTCCAAACTAAGCCAGCCAGTGGCGACAGAGGCAAGGAACAAAACTTTACCAATTGATGAAAGCAAAGGGGAAAAACCTTGAGAGAAGCCAGGCTCAGTTGGGCACGACCATTTATCCTCTGGCAAAACTTCCTGTGCAGAGCTGCTGTCTAGGCGCGGGACACTGGAGAACGCTGGACATCCATCATGGAGAACTGCAGGTGTGAGTAGGTCACTGACGGGTGTTCAGGCTGGCCCACGGCATCAATGAGAAACCTCATCTGTCACTGTGGTCTTTCAGGAATTAGTTTCATGCTCTTCACTCTTCCATGACCACCACCACAACATCTGCTCAGAATATGGCCTGGTCCAGGATTATGGAAATCTTAGCAACATTTCTTCACAGGTCTTGGATTGCATCAATAGTTTGAGTAAATTATTTGGTTTGAATGACGAAATTAAATTGTTATTGCTGTTATTAAATATCATTTTTAAGATCAGTATCATAGGTCCTTAAGATTTTTTTTTTTCAAGAACAAACCACTCTTGTTCAATGACTTGTTTAATGAACTTAACTTGCCTTGTTAAGCCTTTAAATCGTGCTTAAAGTCAAATACCAGTCTCTTGCAAAATAACCAGTAAAACATTATGTTCTGGCACCATGGCAAAAGGTGGCAAAAGTCCAAAATAAGTTGGCTATTAGAAATTAGATATTAAAAGTGAGCATACTTAAAATGTGTTAAAAAGAATATTCACTCCGTTGAATCAGCAATTATTTGAAAAGGTGATAATGTTAATATGTGAAAAATAATTATGTTTTATACTGATGAAATTAATCATTAAATCAATCATTCCACAAATTGAATTGCAAATACAGATTTATGCAGGAATTGAACAATTAACAGATTCATTGAAACACTAATTTATTTACCATAAAAACTATTGATTGATTGATTGATTGATTGATTGATTGATTGATTGATTGATTGATTAATTGATTGAAATGTGGCATCACATAAAACCGTTTCCACTGGTTGACCAAAATAAGTCTACAATGAAAATGATAAATTTTCATTGTAATACTCCACGACAATGACAATGAAAAAAATGTCAAGAGGTCCTGCCACACTACTATTTAAGATTTTTTTAGACAACAAACTTTCTTTACACATGGGTAAAACAGAGGCTATTTTATTTGCTTCAAGAATAAAATTTAAAAAAGATGATAATTTTGTAGTTAAGATTAATGATTGGAAAATTCAGTCAAAAAATGTGGTAAATTATTTGGGTTGTTTAATAGATAATAAATTATCAGGAGATGCTATGGCAAAACAAGTTTTTACGAAGATTTGTGGAAAAATTAGGTTTTTAGCAAGACAATCTGATCTGTTGGATGTTCATTCTTTACAATTGTTGGCAGGAGCTTTAATTCAACCCCATTTTGATTATGCTACGTCATTTTGGTACAGTAGCTGCTCACAGAATTTGAAGGAGAAATTGCAAAAGGCACAAAATAAATTAGTACGAATAATTTTAAAAATGCATCCTAAAGCACATTTGCACAAAGAGTCTTTTAATAAATTAGGTATGTTAACTGTTAGTAATAGAGTATGTTTTTTAAAACTGGGAATGGTACGTAAAATGTTTAATAATGTGGTTCCTAGCTATTTGATTAACTATTTTCAAATGGTGAGGCAACAGCATTCATACAGTACTAGGAGTTGGGATTTTAATATTTGTTTATTTAAATTTAGAAGTTTAGTGGGAAAAATGTGTTTTTATATACAAGTGCAATCATGTGGAACAAACTACCAAAATCAATCAAGGAAATAAAATATTTAAGGTTGTTCAAAAAAGCTATCAAAAGATGGTTGTTTGATGGGGATAATTAGTTTGCATGGTGGACGAGGATGTTTTAATTTGTATGTTACTTGAGTGTGAATAGGTTTGCGGCTGGAAGGCCATTAGCTGTGTAGAACATGTGCTGGATGAGTTGACTGTTCGTACCGCTGTGGCGACTGTTTGTTTTATTCTTCATTAGTATTTTGAAGCCATACATTGTTTTTATTTAACAGAGGACCACAATGGAAATAAGCCCAGGGCTTTATTGTGTTTTTATCCTCAACAGTTTTTTTTAACAAAGTGTATGGAATACTTTTTGTACAGTTTGTCTAAAATCTGTCAAATAAAATTCAATTCAATTTAATGATATAGCACTAACACACTAACATTTTGGTTCAGAGAAGATTGAATTCATTACGAGATGGTGCAGTAAATAAGCTGTAGACGTACACAGAGTTTTATTATTTATGATTAGGCATCATTGGCCTCAGGCCTGTCCAAGCTTCAGCAGATGTCTCCCTGATTTAAGAGAGGCAAGACCTGATTCATCAAGGTGTGTTATAAAGCACATGGCAAGCTACTACACAGACACAAAGAAAGATACATTGTCCAGTCTGAGCGCAGTTTGAAGACATGTCAAATTCCTAGTCTGGTTCATCCTTAACGACTGGAGCACTAGAGTAAAAGCCTTTTGACAGCCTTTTACACAGCCTCCATGTTCTTCATGTGTCTTTGCTTCGTTTTGTACTGACGCAAAACCTGGAAATTGCTGTATAAGAGTATATGACAAACAATTTTGTGTTTAATAGATGTCTTAAACATAGTCGGCTTGGCTAAAAGAAGTATACATTTGAACTGTCTGTGAAAAATCTAAGAGATAGCCCAATGATATACATAGTATTTAATGACTAGTTTAGTTTTGGCCAATTCTGACACTGTGTCCTAACAACACATGATGCAACAAGATTCCAGCAATAAGAAATATGTCTGTCTGCACCAGACAGGCACGGCAGAAACATTTAAATACCAGACATTCAGAAATGCAGAATACTACACAGCACTCCTAAATAATAGGCAGGTTTAATATAATTAGTAAAAATTAAACCTCATTAACATTAAAGTGCATGCAGAGTGAGAGTTTTCCGCTGAGTCACATTTCTAATATCCATGATCAATGGTTGCTAGTCATTGTATTTGCAAGATCTGAGGTAAATGTTCAGTATGACTATAAATGTCAATTAAAATGGTATTCAAGCTCACACTGGAAACAATTAACAGTGAAAGCACAAAATCAGCAACTGAGGTGATATCTGTCATTGTAGTTTATTTTATTCAGCAGCAACATTGCAGGAATATAAATGAAACAAAAATAAATCTTTTACCATCATGGATGGTTTGGAAAAACACATGGAAAAGATAGCTGTTATCATCCCACAATTAAATATATATATATATATATATATATATATATATATATATATATATATATATATATATATATATATATATATATATATATATATTTATATATATATATATATATATATATATATATATATATATATATATATATATATATATATATATATATATATATATATATATATATATATATATATATATATATATATATATATATATATGTATATATGTATATATATATATATATATATATATATATATATATATATATATATATATATATATATATATGTATATATATATATATATATATATATATATATGTATATATATATATATATATATATATATATATATATATATATATATATATATATATATATATATATAAATTTTTTTTTTTTTTTTTTTTTTTTGCTGGGAATCTTCCATTTTCTACTGAAGATAAACTTCAACAACTTTCCCTGTTCAATCAATACTAATTTTATAAGGATCAGCAGACTTGTTCTGCTGATTTTATCACACATAAAGCTTTCATATATTGCCATTAGCAGACGTTGTTTAGCCATTAATGCTTCAGGATTGCAGGGGTGAGCTAGCTGATAGCTCAAATTAATGTTTGGAGCTGAGAAATGAAAATGCATCTGAAGTATAGCCTACAATAATATAGCACTTATTGCAAAAGGTGAGCTGACAGAAACTTTACTGTGGTGGAAAATAATGTAAAAGTTGGATGTTCTGTTATAATATTATGTTTAACAGTTTGATTTATCACACTTTATTTTCATACGACATGCTGTATGAGACCGTTTAAGTCTGCTGCATGATAGTGCATGCCATCTGAATTTTTAAAACAAAATTAGCTTTTCTTTCCTGTTTTCTTTCATTTCGCTTTTATGCAGATAAATTTGTATTTTTCATTTTTTTTATAAATATAACTGAACATAAACATTAAAAATGTAATAAATTATTCATATTGTGCATAGGATAAAAATGCTTATTTTAGATGACCGAATTTACATGGCACTTAGAGATATTTGCATCTGAACTCTTCATATACACAGCGAAGAAAACATTGAACACCTGGTAAAAATAGTTATAAAAGAGCTGCTGACATGAAATTAACACAGATTTTTGGTAAAAACCCAAACAATCAAAACATACACAATAATAATAATGAAAATAACAAAAAAAACATTAGTTCTGTAATTACAATGGGATTTCACTAAGAGAAACTGCTGAAATCCATTTAATACTTTGTATAATTTTTATTTATTTTTTTTTTTAGCTTCAAGATGTGTCTTCTTGAATACAAAATTGAGGTTTTACAGGTTTGCACTCTGACAGATAATGTAATGGTGATATTGCTTTATATTCATTGCAGACGATTTACCAAAGAATAACATTTTTGGAAAGCTTTTGATAACATTAATTGGACTGTTTTTCCATCTGTTACCATTGACATGGGCTCTAGTAAAGCATACTGTATGTTAAACAAATTCTTCAGACAAGCAGCATGACTTTTCAGTTCATGGCTTAGTCACTTAGTATTTAATAGCGATGTGACATGGTCTCGGGGCCAAAGGCCTCAAGATACTAAATTGCCATGAGATTTCTCGTCGAGGTGAAAAGTTGTCTCATGAGTTGAGATGTTATGATGCATGAGGGTGAATTTAGCACTGAAGATTGGAAACATGATTGGATTAAAACCGCACATCAAGTGCTTTGCACACACCTGACAGGCTGGCCTCGGAGTTCCTTGTCACTCATTTGGGGCAGGGGAGTGTGACATAACCAATTGTTTTTCTTCACCGGAGTTTCCAAAAGCCGAGGCTGCTACAACTGCAGCCACATGCATTAACCATGGCTCATAACATACGATGGATTAGCACTTTAGGTATGCTTTAAGTCATAATAGTCATAAACACTAATCGAATTAAGTCGTGGAGTATTCCCATTTCACATTATTGAAGTGCAGTACAGACATGTAATTGCGGTAATCAAACTATTACCTTGTGTAGGACTTTTAGCTCCATTTTGTAACAAAATAAGCTAAACACACTCAGCTGTTTGACACACATCTCCTCCGAGAGTGTGCGGGCACACACAGTGAACTTCTGGAGACCTGTACACCTGTTGTTGCATTATCATTATGACTGAACACACGTAAAGGATTCCGATTTCCATGTGAAATTGTACAAGGAAGAAGCTAGTTGGTAGATTATAGATTTTTTATAGCTTAATATTTAGCACTCTTTGCATGTCCTATATGGCACAATTCATTAAAATAAATGTTAAATAACATTCATTACAAGTTTATTTTAAAAAAGCACCTAAATAGTTTTGCAATTAGATTTTTTTTTTCTGTTGAATAAAACATTTTCCATTCATGTATTTCATCATTGAAGATTTCTTAAAAATACTGTAAAAATCTTGACTCATCTCGTTCTCGTAAACCTAATCCTGTGTCTCATCTTGTCTCGTGGAGTAAGCGCCTCAACACACCCCTAGTATTTAACATTCATTATTTGCTTACATTGATGGTTCAGTTAAGGCACTGCTCTTGAGATGTGAATGCTAATGGACAGCTCTCTGAGGATATTATAGGCCTCATTGATATACAGTAGATAGCTACCGAGGTAGATAAGAGCAGGGCTTCTGATGCGTGATAGCAATAATGTCTTAAAGAGTGTCAATGTAAAGCAACCACACATAAACATCACTAATACACTGAATTGTATTATTAATTGAATGATTATTTATTTATTCATTTATATTTATTTATATATATAACACTTTGTTTTGATGGTCCATTTGAGTAGACTGTCTGCTTAATATCTATTGATACTGCTCCTTCAACAGACATTTAACTGACTTTGCAAGTACATGTCAACTTACAACAACTAACGCTAACCACAACCTAGCAGTC